>NC_064862.1:71497757-71720257 GCF_024139225.1 Suncus etruscus
TTACCAGTAGGCATCATACAGACTTGACACTGAACAGATAGCATTGTTCTTGAAGCTTCAGGATGGCACTGAGGGACACACATTCATGTCCTTGTGTCTCCTCCTCCTCTTCTAATCCTCTACCCTTAAAATCCTTTCTAGCTCCAAAGAGGAGCTAGTCATATATTTTATGTTAAAACTGAATCAAAGGAGAGAATGTGGTAAGGGTGTACTCAGGGATTTTCCTCCCCTGTGGGATTCCACAGATACTATTCTTTTCATCTATGTAAAAAAAGAGAAAGAATAAAAAATAGAAATGGTTCATGTACAGCTGTAAGGCTGAACACATCACTTATTGTCCTCAGTTTTCCTATACCCCTTGGTCCCATTTTAGGGTTTAATGTATCATAGTAAATCAGGTGTCCTGGATTCAAATTCTAAGTTGGCCATGATAATGAACTGTTCCTTAGAGAAAGTTTCTTACCCACTTTCTTCCTTGGTTTGCTCATCTGTAGAATGGGAACAATACTGGGGAATTACTCCTAAAGCTGATGTTAGCGATAGAGTGGACTTAAGCAGCTTGGTATAGATTGAATAAGAAAATTGATGCTAACCAAACCCAAATGCAAAAGTAGTAGGGAAAGACTGTCCTTCCCTCCAGTCTTCTCTCTCTCTCTCTCTCTCTCTCTCTCTCTCTCTCTCTCTCTCTCTCTCTCTCTCTCTCTCTCTCTCTCTCTCTCTCTCTCTCTCTCTCTCTTCCCTTTTTAGGTTGTTGGGTCACATCTGGCAGTGCTCATGGGTTACTCCTGGCTCTACACCCAGAAATCGCTCCTGGCAGGCTTGGGGGACCATATGGGATGCCGGGGTTCGAACCACCATCCTTCTTCATGCAAGGCAAACACCCTATTTCCACGCTATTCTCTGGCCCCCAGTCTAGTCTCTTTTGCTGGAATCTCATCCCAAGATGCTTGACAAACAGACAGGGCAAAGGCTTGTCTGATTTTCTCTTCTTTTCCTCAAGGGAACCCCAAGGTTCTTGTGACTTGACCCTGGAAATGGAGGCAGGCAACCTTGTTTCACATTCTATGCCTTCCTCCCTGCTCAGTGTGGGCATCGACAGAAGAGTCAGTGAAGAACTCAGGAACTTAGGGTAAGGGTTCATGAAGTTTGGCTCCCACAATGATCCCACTAGCCATAGTGGCCTAGCTTGACCTAAAAAGGCAGAATGGCCTAAAGGGGGTATAGCAGAGCACCAGAAATAGTGAGTATTAGAGCAGAGTGATAAGGGCCAACTTAGAAAGGAACATACAAATGGAACAAATACTGGGTAAACGTTTTCAGGATTAGAAGTTTGCAGAAGAGGAGAAATCAGCACTCAAATTAAAAAGGGCTGGAAGAGGAAACCCTCTGAGCCTAAACAACCTGGATTCAACTACACACTCATCATAGTATTTTATACCTCAGAGCAATTCTGGATGCCTGGTGCTATCTTAAACCAGCTGATGCCTAAGTGGCAAGAGCACCCCACACAGGCAACTCAAGGTTGAACTAAGATGCTTGAATAGTAGGAAGACCCTATCTTGTCCTAAATCATGGTGGTCTCAGTTCTCTGTTAAGTGTCAGTTTCAAAATAAACCAGTAGCTAACAGAGCATTTAATCTGATCACTGAGAATCATGTCACACTTTTTGGGTGAGAGGCATAGTACCTAAAAGTCTGTATCTCCAAGGATCTCACATTCCTGCCTGTGAGAAGCTCTGCATACACAAGCACAGAAGTAAAGAAGTCATGCTGTGAGTACCACACAACAAGGGCCATATTGATTAGGCTTATTTTCACTGGCTTGTTCTATTGATTCCACCAAGTTCATCTCTGTGGGAGGCTAGGTGGGTGGATTTTACTGCAAAGCACCAGTAAGTGGTGGGGATAGGTTTAGAAATGTCACTAAACCATGTGCATTCTAGAATGAGAGAAACTCGGACTCTATTCCAAATCAGTGGCAGAAAACAATTAATTACACTAATAATAAACAGTGTAATAACAATAACAAGTACCATCATAATAGGTTTCAAGTTGTTCAGTCCAAACTTACAAACTTGTCCTAATTTTTTTGTCCTAATTTCCCGAATTATATATTCATGGAAATAGTCGGGCGTTTTCTTTCATCAGAGCTTATTCAGCAGTGGAGAACAGTTAGCAAATTCATCCTCTCCATTTGGGCAAAATCGGGTAAAAGGCAAAGAAAGGAGAGTCCAAAGACAGCAGGCATGCAATCAAGTGGTAAAAGTAGAGAGGCCAATGGTTAATTGGAGAGTAACACCAAGAAATTTTTGACATTTGCCAACCATCTTTAGCATCCACTCTAAACCAGAGAGACAGGGAAGGGTCTGGAATGTCAGCACTCCCACTCATAACACTTTGTGTATGGGGTTCCTTGTTCAAGAAGTTGTGATTGTAATACATACTGTACCCCTCTCTTATCAAAGGCTGGGAGTCTCAGGGCTGAAAAGGCTGGGGAGTTACAAGCAACATTGAAAACTAAGGGCCCAGTCCAGTTGACTATTCGTTCTGAAGTCTTCACAGAGGGTGTCAGGCTAGAAATGAAATCAACAAGCTACAAGGAAGCACAGTTCATAGGGAAAGGCAAGAAATCAAAATGAGCAGGGTGGAGTGGAGCAAAACTAGAAGAGACTGAACAATTACTGCAAGGACAGCTGGATGTCCTTCACACTGCAGGCATGGCCTGAGTGTGTGGGAGGGAGGCTGATATGATTCAGTGACACAGGGAACTCCCAAGGGAAGTTGTTGAAAAGCGAAGACCAGGAGTACTGAAATATTCCTCAGTTTCAACGTTCCTTTCGTCCCTCTAAAAAGGAAACTTATGGTCAACGCCATGTCACAGGCTTTAATTTCTTCTCCGAAATGTTCTTCAAGGCACTTTTTTTTGACTCTTGAGATAGAAAGCAGAATGAAGAATGTCTGAGCCTTTCTTCATTGTTCTGTTTTCACTGGCAGGACATGGACTCATTGAAAAATGAATAATATTTCAGATGTTAATTCTTTCTACATGAATAAAAGTAGATAAAGATGTAGTCAGATAATAATTGCTTCAATAGTAATTTTTTAAGTATGTAACTAAGTATCTAGTTTTATGAGGAAGTTTAAGTTCACCAAATATCTATTCATGATGAAGAAATTCAGATGGGGGAACTGGAGCGAAGAGATAGTACAGTGAATTGGGTATTTGCCTTGCATAAGATCAAATAGGGTTCAATCCCTGGCATCCCATATAGTCCTCTGAGCCATCCAGGAGTGATTTGAGTGCAGAGCCAGTAATAACCCCTGAGCACCTCTATATGTGCCCCCCCCCCAAAAAAAAACTAAACAAAAAAAGAAATTCAGGTGTGAGTTTTTTGGCCAGCAAATTAAAAAATAGTAAAATATATTGAATTAAGTAACTTGGAGTATGCTGTTTACTGTGTAAATATATTTTCAGATATATTTGATTTTTCATATACAAATACATTTTTCTTCAATGAAATGTTTTACCAGCCCCAAGTCCTCTGAGAAATCTTTCTCTCTGATCCTTTCAAATACTATTAAGCTCAGAGAATGGAAAAAAGATTAAAACCAGAGCTGTAGGCACCACCTTTAGGATGAGGTGGGACAGAATATAGGATGAGGGAGAGGTGGGCACATTTTTGCCATGCTGAGTTGCCTTTGACCATCCTGCCTTTCTGACTAGGGTGACCTGGGATTCCCAGTGGTGATGCATTACTAATGCACAGGCTGTTAAACTCCATTGTGCTGCTTTGACATCTGGAACAAATCCTTTTGTCATACACCATCAGACTTTAAACAAATAAGAGCTAATGAGTTATCCAGGCACCATGATTTTGCCTCCACCAATAATTGCTTTGTTCACTCAAGGGGAGTAGGGAGGTAGGAATAGGCAGAAAGTGCTCTCACACCCCACCTCCCATTAGAATTCATTTGTTTTGATGAATATCTGACTTGTCTGATGTTTACAATATAACTTATTTTTCCAGTCATGCCTTCTATATCATGCTATCTACAAGCTTGACACCATCGTGATGTGATAAAGAATCAGTCTGGGAGTCAAGCATAGGCAAGATTTTAATCATGATCTTCATAATGACCATCACTCAGCCTCAGTTTTCTTACCAACAAATGGGAGTTAACAACATGAATCCTTAAGGTGTGATTACATAAAAATTTAACAGGGTGTCTGGCACAGAGTCAGAAATCAATGAGCATTCATCCCCAAGCTGTCACATTAACTTGCATTAATATGGAAAGAATGACCAGTCATGGAAAGGAGTGGACATGGGCCCACAGGACTGCAGTTGGGGGTAGTGGTTTGCTACTTTTCATTTAAAGCCAATTAATCAGTGTAACATGATTTGACCCCTCTAACCCAAGACCTCTGCAGAATCTTTTGCTACTATAACACCTAAATACGAGATTTGAGACACCATAAAGAAAATAAAACAGATGGAGAGCAACCTTCTTGGACATAAAGGGGCTCCTAGGGAGAGTGCTAGACCAGTGGATGGCAGTAAAATGAACAAGGAGCACCAGGAGGCTGAGACCATGGATTCAGGGGTGTCTGCAGATGAGCCCCTCTCCAGACAAATAGATTTCCATGAAGGAAACAACTGGAGGTTGTAAACTGAGGTTGAGAGTCTTGAAAAGACAGGTGAGAACAAATGAAATGTCAAAATAGTATTTTTTAAAAACATTTTTAACTAAAAATATACTATAACATGTATCAGGTTGTTCATTATACACTTGTTTCAGGCATTGAATGTTCCAACACCAAACCCACCACCAAGATGACCATTCCTACACTGTTGGAGACAGTGTCCTGTCAGAGGATCAATTTTTCTGTCTTCTGTCTTTTATGCAGCCTTTTACCTAAGGCTGCCCACCTGCAGACTTTGCTGTAAGCTTTTGAGCTAACAGGAAAGGTATTTCACAGCTGAAGGAGATTTTTCTTTGAAGCCAAAGAGAAAAGTAAACACCCCCAATACCAGTTCCAGATCTAGACCACTCCCTTTAGCTTCTTTCCGGAGTTAATAGCTACCTTCAAAAACCTGCCCCTTCACAGACTGATGTTAGCTCCAGATAAGCGGGCTGCAGATCCCACTTTGGAGACATAAGGTCTCCCTCCCTTCTGAATATTTTACTGCCTTTTTTCTATAACCTTCGCGCCAAAAAGTATGATTGACATGTCTTTTTTCCTGCCCATTTCTCCTCCTCTATATAAGAGATGCTGGACCAATAAATTTTTACCTCTGATCGGATATTTCGCCTGAGGTCTTCATTTACTAACCTCTCTCAGATTTTTTACAGGTGTGGTTGTTCTTTTAACCCAGCCAAATAAAAGTGTGGAAGTCTAAGAGCCTCCCAGCCGTTTCCCCGCTGGCCGGGCCCCTCCGGGGGGCTTTAGGACCCCGCACTACACCAATATCCTCAGTTTTCCACCCACCACCCTATCCTACTCCCTTGGCAGGCATAAAAAAATTGCTTCATATATTTGTTACAACACAATAGTGTATTGAATCATTTAAATTTAGATCAATAAACATCAATTTGTGATCATTGTTATACCTTACTATGGTGGTATTGAAGTCATCATTTGAGCATTTACTGGACAAATTGGTGCTAGCTGTGTCTTCTGTAATATTTTTGTTCATTGAGCTTGGTAGTCTTCTGTGCAATTTTCCCATCAGATCTGCTATAATCATATTGAGCTATGAAATTTGAAGATGTTGTGCAAATAAGTATGCGGCTGATTGGTCCAGGAGCTATCAATCTGCAATGATTTGGTGTCTTGGCAGGTTGATGAAGTCCATTTGTGGAGATGGACCATTTCTATGTCATTGGGTGTGACTGTGAGTTGCTGTACCTTCAAGCAGAAAGAGAGAACCTGCCTGATCCCTTTCCATAAAGGACCCAGAGTCAAACATTCTCTAAAGGGAAATAGACTGGAATTCTTCAGAAGTAAGTGGGGTATAGAGGAGAGTCAAAAGTGATTGGTCAGCATGAATCCTACAAGACAGAAATATGGTGCCAGCATCACCAAAACGTCCCATCACTATTCTCTCTTCTTCAAAAAAGTAACTAATATCCCAGATAAAATTCCCAATGTTTCAATCATTCACTTGCCTTTTATTACAGTTCACCAGACATTCAAGTGTAATAGATTAGCTTGCAAATCTATTTCTAATAGGTTATTTTAGTTATCTATTTTTAATACATTAGTTTTCTTAAACTTTCTATTTTAAAAAGTTAGGCATGATGTCTGTTCTTAGGGCTTGTTTTTGTCCCTGAACTCAGAAATCAGTTCTGTTGGGTCTCAGGTGACCATATGGGGTATTGAAATAGGATTGATTCTATTTCAACTGCATGCATGGCAAATTCTGCTATCCTCTCTATATACCTGCTATACTCATAAAATGATGGTTTTTGTACCTGGCTTATTTTGTCCAAGATCTTTGTAAAATTCTACATGTGAAAAAGCAGCATCTATTTTCTCTATTGTGTGAAATTCTGTTTTATGGATATTCTGTGAAGGTCTTATTCTGTCTAATTTGAAGTCTTTTGGATTCTTTCTTATGGTGCATACAAATATATCTCTGGTGAATTTTCATGTACCTACATGGGTATGTATATGTGTGTGTTGCTACTCAGAATTGTTTGGTAAAAGTCTCATGCTCCCGCAAGTCTGTCGGAGAGAACATTTTATCTTTGCCTATTATCTTATTTATTTTACTATCTAAGTATTGAATGCACAGATACATTCAAAGCATACAAAAGCTTTCAGGTCAAAATGTAGAATCTTTATTGGATACAGTTGAATATAACAAATGATGTTGTACCAAGTTGTAACTATAAAGCATTATGCCAAATAATAAATCATTATTTTGACTATCCTCTTTCTAGTAGTTGAATCTGTGTCATTCTTGATTTTTTTTTAAAAAATGTTGACAATATTCTGTGGAATACCTATTAAAGCCCACCTTCCAATCCTTACTTCTATCCAATCTTAAGGAACAGCAATAGTTACTAGATCAGCTACAGCCAACACAACCAGAGAGAATTCTTTCCATTCAATCATTCTATTATCTGAGACTTATTTATGTAGTGAAAAATAAAATAAATACCTATCTTTTCTCTTACATTTGAACCAAATAGATACTAAGCAATGGGAAAGATCAACTGATCTAATATTAAAATTTGATAACCAAAATAACTAACTTGAACACATCATATTGAAAATATATAGCCTACAAATACTATGAATGATTTTCTAATACAAATAAGAACATTATCTAAGATTATATTATTTTCAACTTCAAGATACTGTAAAATTCTCAAGGTAGACCTAATTTGTAAAATAAAAAAGTTTGCCAATTTCTTGAAAAATTAAAATAGCAGCGTTATTCATTTTATTTTTATAAGATAAATGAAAATCATATTTATATACAAAAATTTGTGTACACACTCATATTTTATTTAAAATTTAAAAAGCTGAAGGGGCCGGTGTCGTGGTGCAAGAGGTAAAGCATCTGCCTTGTTCACTCTAGCCTACGACGGACCACAGTTCAATCCCTGGGCATCCCATATGGTCCCCCAAGCCAGGATTGATTTCTGAGCACAGAGCCAGGAGTAACCCCTGAGCATCATCCGGTGTGGCCAAAAAACAAAATTTAAAAAGCTGAAACCAATATCAATGTTCTACAGCATACAATGAATAAACAAATTGTGATTTGTCCATATAATATAATATTACTCAACAATTAAAGGGAATGATCTACTGGTACCACTGCAAAATACAAGAACCTCATAAGTTATGCTAAGTGACTGATGCTGTGCCCTGTCATTTATTCTAAATTCTCAAAGAAATCAGGCTCATCTATACTGACATACAGGTCAGTGGTTGCTTGGCAAGAAGTCAGAGGCGTGGACTGCGGAATTGCAAAGAGACAGGTAATTTGGAGGGTGATGGAAATGTCCACTTTTTCTATTACAATGAACATTTCGTGGGTTATACACATATCAAAACATCAAATTATACACTTAGAATGTTGCAGTTTATTATGCATCAATTATTCCTCAATCTGGCTATTAAAAACACAATGATCATTGAGGAATACAACTGCATAATCATGCGCTTCTGATAATGGTGCAATATTGATCGCCTGTGTGGAAAGCAATTTTACAAGCTGTATCATAAATTGGTCCAATCATTGTTATTCCAATACAGACAAAATATAAAAAAATTCAGTCCAAATGGATGGTGATAAGAGAGTTTGTAGCAGGTGATGCTAGTCTCGGATTTGTCTTTTATAAAAGTGCCTGCTTAGAGATGTTGTAAACTCACCAAATGCTCATCAAAGATCATTGGGCCATGTGAGAGCAACATCTAATGCCAATTGTTTGGCTAATGTGGATCTACACTCACTCCATTTGATGAACCCTTTGTTGTTTGTGTTTGAATTAGAAGAGTTATGTTCTTTAATTGCTCCTTTAGGGACAGTTAATATGTTCTAAGTGTTTACTAACCTTAGAGAAGTAATTGATTGCCTCTTGTTAATACTTCTGTACTCAAGGTTAATTATTGCTTTCTAATAATACTTTTATTCATTAGCATCCTTTAATAAAGTTGGCAAACATTGGTTACTTAAGTGGACAAACCATTAATATGAGAGCAAAAGTGTCAATGAAAGGTCAACCTACTGATTGTGAGAGGCAACAGGGGCAGACCCCATAAAATGAAAATGCTTACCTTTTGCCTTTGCTAGATGATACAATAAAGAGCTCGGAGCATACTATTTCAGGAAGGATGGACATTTAGACAAATAATAGCTCTAGGTAGTTTCAGTATAAGAAGGAGACACAGAAAAAGAAAAGTGACATTACTGATTTCCCACGACTGAAATGTAAAAGGCACATTTACTACAGTAAGGAAAAGAACACAGTTTTCTGGAATTTTGGAGGTATTTATCCTCAAAGGATGATGAGCCATTGATTATGGAAGGGAGAAAAGAACATACAAACTTCACATAAGGCCTGAATTGGCTTTCTGATGATTGAATTCTATAGAAATCAATAAAGAGAGATGCATTTCACAGTCTGGAGCTATTTGGGGGAGTCCTTCCTGAGAACGGCAACTTTCCCTTAAAGAGGGTTAAAAGGGATACAGTCATGACATGGAAATCAGGTCAGAATTTCACTGTAGCTCAAAGCAATGGATGTAATTAATAACGAATGAAAACTGTGTAGCTGCTATGACCAGTAGAGTCCTAATGATACTGAGAATGCAGTGTCCCACCTGTTTCATACTGCCTTGTCTTAGAATAGTAATTTCCTAAGCACGGGCCATGATGGTAGGTAGCTGGGTATGGAAAGAAACAAACTTAGTTTGACATTCTTAGCTCATCTTTCCTGTTGAAGAAACTATTAGTCCTTCATTAATTAAAATATTGAATAAATACCCTATCAGACACAAAGATTATTTAATTTTGTTTATAACTGACTCATTTCTTGACAAATTTATCACCCACCCCCCACACTATCTACTGTATAAATAGGAAATATTTGTTTTGTTTTTATTTTTGTTGTTTAGTTTTTAAAATTTGGACTTATACCTGGTTGTGATCAGGACTTTTTTCTGCCTCTGTACTTAGGGATCATGTATGGCAATACCTGGGTCCCCTAGTGGATACCAAAGTCAGGGATCAAATCCAGATCAGCCATGGGCAAGATAAAGTTCTCCTTAGTATACTATCTCTTCAGCAATTAATCCTGTCCCTCAGTGGGCTGACATATACAACTTTTAGGTTCTGCTTCTGGTTATTCAGTGGCTTTCACTGATGCTAGGATGACTTGGGCATGAAACTCTGCTTATCAGGCAGACTAGTAGGCATGAAATGATATGAACAAATAAGGCCGTTCAGGTAACCAGTGCATCAATGACTGATAAAAAAAATGCAGCATCCCAGAGTATCTCTGAAGAGTGGGCCATGGTTTGATGAAGATATGGTTTTATATCTGCCACAAAACAGACATAAATAAGCATTTATTGATAACTCAAGGGATTTAGACATGCTATCACTGTGGTGACCCCTGGCCTATATCATAGATGCATAATACTTTCATAGCACTTTCCCTGCTTCCTATCTCTCTCCATCTTTTGATTTTCTCCCACATTACTTGCTCTCATTTTCCTCTTCTTGGTAAGATAATATTCATCCATTAAATGAAAATAAAATATCTCTTCAGAGAAGGACTTTCCTTTGTACTCCCATGGTCTTATGAAATTTACAATCCCAGACCTATTAGTTAACATGAAGAAGTGTTTGTTTAAACAATCCAATTAAAGAAAAATGAACAGGGGACATGAATAGACATTTTTCCAAAGAAGGTATGCAAATAGCCCACCAATAGATGAAAGAGTCTTAACATCACAAATCATCAGAGAAATGCAAATCAAGAGTACAAGGATATGTCACCTCATTAGAAAGGGCTGTTATCATTAATGCTATAAGGGCTGTTATCAAAAGGACAAGAAATAATAAATGCTGGAGTACAGATGGAGAAAAAGGAACCCTTGTCCACCACTGTTAAGAATGCAAATTGGTCCAATCATTATGGAAAGCAAATGTCTCAGTTCCTTAAGAAATTAAAAAGACTCCACAGATCTCACTTTTCTCTCCCTCTCGCTCTCTCTTTATCTGTCTATCTATCTATCTATCTATTTATCTATCTATCTATCTATCTATCTATCTACAAAGAACACAAAAATCACAATATCAAGAAAAGAACTCTATCTTCAACTCCATTGCTACATTATTAATATGAAAGATGTGAAAATAGCCTGTGTCCAGAAATAAATGAATAAAGATAGATGCTGGGACACACAAAATTACAGAATCTTATTCAGCTTTGAGAAAGAGAAATCCTGCTATTCATAAGCTAAAGGGTATTATTCTAAATAAAAGAAGCCAGATAAAGAACTCTAGAATGATATTATTTGTATATAGAATTTAAATAAAAAAGTAGAAATCATAGAAACAAAGAGTGGAATGGGCCTACCATTGGAGAAAGAAGCTATCAGGAGAGTTTGATAAATAGACAAAATTTTCATTATGAGTTGAATGCATAAGGAAGTCTGCTGACTCAGTTTATACCATCTTGTATTACCAAAATGTACTCAAATAACAGATCTGAAGAGTTATCACTTCCCCAAAGGAGAAATAGGATAGGCTATAATGAATGTGCTAATTATCTTATTGTGGAAATCATCCCATGTCTATTAAATCGTCATTCTTAACATTTTAAATATGAGTTATTTGAGTAATCACTTTGTTAATTTTACTTCAGTAAATTTGAGACTGAGGATTGTGTTTATTTAGTAATAGAACAGTCATTTGTAGCCAGAGGAGGCTTACTTGGCCTCAGAGGAATAAATGCCAACACAAATGTGTTCATGGAATCTTGCTTTCTTTCTGATCCTTGCTCCAGAACTCTAATTCTGAAGTGACTGGTGCAAAGGATCAACTGGCCCCATGCTCGCCATTTTTATTTTGTTTTGTTTTGGGGGGCCACAGTTGGTGGCTCTCAGGGTTTACTCCTAACTCTGCGCTCAGAAATTACTCCTGGCAGGCTTGGGGAACAATGTGGAATGCCAGGAATTGAACCGAGTTGACTGCATGCAACGCAAATGCCCTCCCTGCTGTGCCATCTGTCTGGCCCCAACACTTGTCATTTTTTTTTGTTTGTTTTGTTTTGAGTGTTTATTTACAAAGGCATGTCACAGATAACACATTTAACAAAATGTATTGACCAAAAGTAAAGATTATCCCAGAATACTCAGGACCCCTAATCAGAATGAACTCTGAAAAGCAACTGAGGGGGGAGGGGAAATCAACCCCAAATCTGACACATGGCACAAGTTTTGCATCCAGGACCCCCAGGATCTCCGGCACAGGGTTCTCTAAGCATCACTGGATGTAACCCACCTCCCCCACACAAACACCCTGTAGTCTTCAGCTTGCTTCCAGAGTTGGGTGCAGCCTCAGTCCATCTGCACTGCCTCAAGTTCATCCAAGAAACGCCGGCACTTGCCCATGAGCACTTTGATGGCTTCACTCACCAACACGTCTGGTGGCAATACCCCTGTGGACTCGACAGAAAAGATATAATGGTCCCGAACCCGAGCAAGGCGAACCACCTTCTTCAGTTTCTCGTTCCGGAAGACTTCCCTGCTGAAAGTATCCAGCCGGGGATTGGCAACAAGGGCCACCTTTTTACCTTGGACTTCTCGCACCTGGATCACACCAGGTGAGAAGCACCTTCTCAGCTCCTCCGCCGCCTCCCCTTCCACAGGCTCCAACAGAGTGATGTCCGGCAGTAGGCGATAACTGGCTGTAGCCACAGGGGAAAACTTGGCATGGTCTTTGCCAATTCCCTTGACACAGTGCATAAGCAGGTCGATCTCCTGACCAGGCCGCAGCTGAGCGATGAGGATGTCATCGTGCACCGGCCGGATGGTGCCCTCCGGGAAGAGGTCGGCTTGATTCCCCAGGGGGACCCACGTCATATGCCTAGTGTACACTTTGTGGTTCACATAGAGCTCGTTTGGGTCAGAAGAATCCTTAGCAGCGTGGGGATTCCGAGAACACCTAACCTGCAGTCGGAACTGCAGAGTGTCTATCTCTGTGCCTTCTTCATCTCCTTGGTTCCGGTACTCAAACAGACGGGGATCAGCGAGAATGGGAATAAGGCCCAGGCGATGAGCGATGATCTCATCCTGGACGATAGACGTGTTGTTGTACACCAGGACCTTCTCCACTGCCATGGTTGGCACCTCAGCTAGCAGAATGCGTCGAAAAGCGTTGGCAATGGCTGCATCGATTCCCACCATGTCGAACTCCAAGGAGTCTTCATCCATGTGGACCACATCCACACGGAAATTCTTCTCGAAGCGATCCTGGTCCCAGGCGTCGTCGTAGCCCGAGTATTTCCCAGGGAAATCCGTGGTATGAACATTGCGAACCCCAAACTCTCCTAAAACCACGCGGCTCCGCATCTCCTCCACCGCCCTGGAGGCCGCCATCTTGCCCGGCCATGTAACACTTGTCATTTTTAATGTATATTCCTCACACAGCGAATAGATGCCTTTCTCCATGCCAAGAAACAACTGCCTTGATAAATGGTTCACCAAGAGGCATTGCTCACAAGTTGCGCACATCTGCCCACTCTAAGTATCCTATTTAAAGCCTTTTGGAATCTATAGGCATCCAAAACCTCTAGAACATTCTCTCACTGCTCTAGCAGGAAACCCGCCTCTTTTGCCTATCAACTGAGTACCCCCAAACTCTCTCTTGTTCATGCTGAACACTCGAAACCTAGGTCATTTTCTAGTTTCTGTCCACCTGTGGCCCCTACTAGCCCCTTCACTGTTGACAGAATCTTAAATCTTTATATGAAATTTCATTTCCATCCTCATCTGTGCTCTCCTCTCTGTAATCTGGAGCCATGGCCTCCTCTCCACTCCATTCACTCCCCTCCATGTACACAGTTACTGAATTGGTGCCAGGGCCTTATACACTATGCCCACTCCACAAGCCAGGATTAAATCCCACATTGAAGACATAAATGTCCCTAGTGGAAGCCCACAATAGTAGAATGACTCTCACTGACTTAAGGGATTGATTTCCTTAGAGAGTGCCCACTGTTTTCAAAAACTCCATCTTTGTCTTCCACTTTTTCATTCTGATTACCATATATCTTGGTATATTTTTATTTGGGTATTTTTTAATGGGATCCTTTGGCTCTCTAGAACTGGGTGCACACTTTCTTCAACTTTGTAAATTCTCATATATGATTTCATTGAATTGTCATTCTTTAATCTCAACTTCATGCTTTTCTAATAAGTTACATATTTTTCTTCTGGTGTACATTAATATATTTTCAATGTGTTTTCTATCTTCTACTGTTTTCTAGAGGTTTCATGAAACTCGCATAAAACTCACCAATTTTCTTCCACTTCACTGTTGTTACTCTGCTGCTCAGAGTAACCTTCCATTGAGTTTGTTTGCTCTTCTTTTTTTTTTTTTTTTTTTTTTTGCCATACCTTTTGGTGCTCAAAAAATACTTCTAGTTCTGCAAGCAGGAATCACTTCTGGCAGTGCTCAAGGGATCATATTGAATGCAGAAATCAAACCCAGATAGACCATAGGCAAGGCAAAGAACCTTACCTGCTTAACTATCTCTCTGGCCCCTAAATTTTAATTTTACTTCCTTTATTTTCTATTCTGTCATTATAATTATAGTTCTTTTATATCTGCTCTCATATATTCTTGTGCTTTAGTGACTATAATATCATTGTTTCTTTCAGCTCATTAAACATTCTCATGATGTCTCTAAAACATTATCTGAAAAATTATAAAGCTGATTGGTTAGGGGTCATAGTGATAGCACAGTGGGTCAAACATTTGCCTTGCATGAGATGAACCCAGGTTGGATATCCAGCATCCCATATGGTCCCCTGAGCTCACCAAGAGTGAATGATTCCTGAGAACAGAAACAGGAAGTAATCCCTGAGTATCAGTGAGTGTGACTTAAAAACAAACATCAATAACAAAAAAGCTGGTTGGTTAAGTATAGTCTTCTGAACTATTCTGAGCTGAATTTGGTGGACTTTTAGCCCCATTCACCATTTTGTCTTCTCTGTTCTGGGTGGCTAATTAGTCCATGAGAAAAAAAATGCAAAGTTGGTACCATACATAGACTGATATAATGTTATAAAAATGTTCATTAATTAAGCTACATTTCTAACAATATTAAGAAAAATGTCCACATTATAGAAGAGTTCCATAAAACGCTGAGTTCACAACTCAACAAATGACAATAGTACTTACCTGTAGAGGGATAGGGGTACAGTAAACCATACTTATTTTCCTTTTCATCTTTATTTATGTTCTTCAGTTATCCTATTTTACCTTTATAATGGGAAGCAAACCCAGTAAAGGCACTACATGAACTTATTGCTTCAATGAAAGGTCACAGAGTGGCTGAATGAGTGTTATGTGGGATAATCTACCATTGCCCTTCTTTGGCTGAGGAGCTATGGATGCAACCAGGCCCATCTTTGCCACCTTTCTGGGTATGTCAGCTTCCAAGTAGCATGGGACTATTTCTCAGAGGTATAGGCATATTTCCTCTGAGTCACTCACACTGTCCCGATGACCATCTGGTGCGCTTGGCTGAAATGAGGCTCCTAGCTGTGGTGGCTGCCACACGCAGCTTGGTGCTCATTAGAGAAAAGCAACTCCATGGGCAGATCTGGCCCAGCACTGAGGTGAGGATTGTAAGCTGAGCCCAGACAGGATGTCAGCATGTTCTCCTTCTCCTTGTTACTCATCACCATCCCCTGCAGGTTGTTCCTTTTCTCTAGAACGTATTGATCAAAGCTGAACTTATGGTCAAAGCTGCTTAGATTTGAAGCCAATGGACCTCAGTGGGAATTGAAAAACAGCTAAGGGGAAGGTGGAGAAAGGGTGGTAACTTCATACAAGCCCACAATACTTTGTTGCACTTAGATTTAAAGGGATTGGGTAGGTGGAGGAGGGAGGGACTTTATCACAAAATTCTGGAAGCTCAGATCAGAGTGCCACACCAGCTTTTCCAGCTGGCAGGCAAAATGCTGCATAATTAACATTAGCACAAACAGCAAGAAGGATTGAATTCAGATCATGTAAGAGCTGGAAAGAAATGTTTTAAAACAATTTCATGTATTGGATAAAAAAGAAGATGAATTATTTCAAGATAATAATTATTGATAATGGTATATAGTATGGAGATAACTAATAATAGCAGTACTGAATAAAATAATAAGAGACTAAATTGCAAGGGAAATCAGTATATTTGACAATTGACTAGAATGCAGGATTTCAGGCTGGGCCTTGTATAAAAAGAAGAACAAATGGGAAAACTTGACAAAGTCCTTCAGTGTCACATCTATTCCCATATCATGATTTGGATGAATATTCTGAAGTTAGGATAGATGCAATTTGGGTGAAATCTAGGTCAACAGCATATAGGAAATCAATCTACTACATCTGCAACTTATTTTTAAGTCTGAAAAATATCATCTCCCTCTCTATCTCCACCCTTCTACATCATTCTATAATGAAGACACCACCAGACATCTGTCTTGGAGGTGAGACCTACTCAGAACCCCCCTCCCACCCATATGCTTCAAGCACATAAGCCAGGCCCTGCAAATGCATGCATGGCAACAGAACTTAGAAATAAACTTCAGTCTACTTTTCAACCCCTTGAGCTACTCAGCTGGTCCTGTTTGGTTCAAAGACCAAAGAGCATGGGATAAATGAGTAGCTCAGCCCTGTGCTGTGTTCAGGCCTTCCCACAATTGGTGAGGCAGTTAACTTGAAGCATTTGGTTTTCTTTTGAAACTAATGAAAAGGATCATTCATGGCTGATGTTGAACAAAACCCTTGGAGGATCTGCTTTGTTCAATGCCACTTGGCTTAGATGATTCTGAGAATCTATGTTCATTGATGACAATCAGCTTCCCTCTTAAAAACAAATCCAGCTGAAGAGTAGATGGGTGTTTGCCTTGCACACAGTTAGTCTGAATTTTATCACTGACACCCCAAACAGTCCCTGAGTCCCACCAGAACTGACCCTTGATTATAGGACTAATAGTAAGCCCTGAGGATCACTAGGTGTGTCCCCAAAACAAAAATAATCCTACCTACTGACACCCTAGGGAGTACAGGGGAGAGAGATCTTACAAGGCTGCTTGCTATGTTGAGGTCCCTAATATGAGTATCCAAGGAATCTGTCTTGGAATTGAATATGAAGCCACAGCCTACCATGTGTTTCCAAGAACTTTGCTCTCAACTTGAGAGTCCAATTCACCACTTGTAGGCAGCTCTGTTCAGGAACAGCTTTTTGCTCAACAGCCAGCATGAGGTCCTGATGTGTGCTGCCATCTGTTCCCCAATGGAGTGGGGTGGTCCAAAAAGATATAGCAAGCTGCAAGTGGATCACAGAGACCCCTAAGAGAGAAAGCAAGAATCATATCACCCATGACATGAGGGGACTCTCAGAGAATGAGACTGTAGAGGAATGCAGGCTTATCTTATGCAGATTGTCCAAGCAACCCTGGTTTTCTGTGGGGCTGGGTGACATTCATATGCTGATGGTACCATCATATGCAAACATACATGTCATGTCTCCACAGCCTTCAAGGAGGGGTAGAGGGAAGAAATTCTCCCAACAGACTCTGTTCCTCAATTTCTACCTGCATCTAAAGAGTTTCTTCCATTGATGTAAATGTTGATGTTTGGAACTCTTTTTTTTTTTTTTCCTTCCTTCCAATCTCCAGGACTTGCTCATGGTTTTTGTGTGAGCGCATGTGAATGTTTATGTAAAATCATGAGTAAGTGTGTGTATACGTAAGTAGTTTAAGGGGTTCCTGTTTTGTTTTGGTTTAGGGAGCCATATCTGGAACTGCTTAGGTTTACTCCTGGCTCAACACACAGATATCACCCCTAGCAGGTTTGAGGAAACATATAATGTAGTTAAACCTAGGTCAAGTCCAGAACAAAGTAACCCCTGAGCATTGCTAAGCATGATCCCTCTCCCCTCAAAGTAAATAAATAAATAAATAACTTCAGATCTAATACTTACACAGCAATCACTGTGTCCACTGTATTACCCCTTTAGCCACTGGTTTCCCGTCCTTAACCCCATTTATAGGCACTGACTTCAGCATTACTTTTATTAGATCAACTCTTAGTCTCCAAAATGGTTATTTTTATATAAAGAAAATAGAAAAGTATTAGCCATCCACTCTTGGCTGTCCCTGCAAGTTTCTAAATCTTCAAAAAATTTTTAAAAAGATAAATTATGTAATTAAATCACAGTGAGATAAGTAGTTACAAAGTTTTCATGATTGAGTTTTGTTCATACCATATACAACACCCTTCACTGATGCAGAAATACTAAGTGGAGCAAGGAAAATCTCTTCAACAAGTGATGTTGGGGAAAATGGCCAGCTAAATGCAAAAATAGTGAACTCAGACCTCTCTTGAATGCCATGCACAAAAGTAAAACTCAAAGTGGATTAAATACATTGGTAGTAGACGTGAAACTATATGGTACAGAGAAGAAAACACAGGCAGAACACTGAATGACATGAAATGAAATGAAACTAATGGCATCTTAATAGATGGAAATATATTAAACTGAGAAGCTTCTGCACCTCAAAAGAAATAGCGCCCAGGATACAAGAGCCCCCCACTGAGTGGGATAAACTATTCACCCAATACCCATCAGACAAGGGGCTAATCTCCAAAATATACAAGGCACTGACAGAACTTTACAAGAAAAAAAACATCTAATCCCATCAAAAAATGGGGAAAAGAAATGGACAGACACTTTGACAAAGAAGAAATACAAATGGCCAAAAGACACATGAAAAAATGCTCCACATCACTAATCATCAGGGAGATGCAAATCAAAACAACTATGAGATACCACCTCACACCCCAGAGATTGGCACACATCACAAAGAATGAGAACAAGCAGTGTTGGCGGGGATGTGGAGAGAAAGGAACTCTTATCCACTGCTGGTGGGAATGCCGTCTAGTTCAACCTTTATGGAAAGCAATATGGAGATTCCTCCAAAAACTGGAAATCGAGCTCCCATACAATCCAGCTATACCACTCCTAGGAATATACCCTAGGAACACAAAAATACAATACAAAAATCCCTTCCTTACATCTATATTCATTGCAGCACTATTTACCATAGCAAGATTCTGGAAACAGCCAAGATACCCTTCAACAGATGAATGGCTAAAGAAACTGTGATACATATACACAATGGAATATTATTCAGCTGTCTGGAGAGATGAAGTCATAAAATTTTCCTATACATGGATGTACATGGAATCTATTATGCTGAGTGAAATAAGTCAGAGAGAGAGAGAAAGATGCAGAATGGTCTCACTCATCTATGGGTTTTAAGAAAAATGAAAGACATTCTTGCAAAAATAACTTTCAGACACAAAAGAGAAAAGAGCTGGAAGTTATAGCTCACCTCATGAAGCTCACCACAAACAGGGATGAGTTAAGTTAGAGAAATAACTACGTTTTGAACTATCCTAATAATGAGAATGTACGAGGGAAATAGAAAGCCTGTCTAGAGTACAGGCGGGGGTTGGGTGGGGAAGAGGGAGATTTGGGACATTGGTGATGGGAATGTTGCACTGGTGATGAGTGGTGTTCTTTACATGACTGAAACCCAAACACAATCATGTATGTAATAAAGTTGTTTAAATAAAAAAAAAAGGATGAAACATCACTGAAAGAGCAAATGGAATCAAAGATAAACAAATAGAACTACATTAAACTAGAAAGCTTCTGTACCTCAAAGGAAATATTGTAAGAGGATACAAAGACTACCCACAGAATGGGAAAAGCTATTCACTCAATACCCATCTGAAGATGGGTTAATATCTTAGATATATGAGGCACTGGTAGAGCTTAACAAAAAGAAAACAGCCGATCCAGGACCAAAGGTGGTTGGTTCGAATCCCGGTGTCCCATATGGTCCCCCGTGCCTGCCAGGAGCTATTTTTGAGCAGACAGCCAGGAGTAACCCCTGAGCACCGCCGGTGTGACCCCCCCCCCCGAAAAAAAAGAAAGTATCTAATCCTATCCAAAAATGGGAAAAAGGGATGAACAGAAACTTCCTAAAGGAGAAATAAAGATGGCCAAAAGGCACATGAAAAAATAATCCATATCATTAATCATCAGAGAGAGGCAAAACAGCAATGAAATATCTCACACCACAGATACAGGCTCACATCAAAAAGAATAAGAAGGACCAGTGCCGGTGTGGATGCAGAGAGAAAGGAACTCTTATTCATTGCTAGTGGGAATGTTGATTGGTCAGCCTTCTTATAAAGCAATATGAACATTCCTAGCACATAACTCAATGATGTTTTTAAATATCAAATTCATTTCTATTTGCCATTACAGGCATGAGCTGATACTATTACATTCCATCTTACAGACTGGGTGAGTAAAGCTCAAGAAGATTCATTGAGTAGAGGCTAGTGACTCTACTGGAGTGACAACTGCTCAAATCCGTGCAGCCCCAGGAACTATCCCTCTGTTTTCCATGCCTTTTCCTGAATAGAAATAGAAGTTTCTGCTTCTCGTCTCTGTTCTACCTGTGGTCCTTTATTCTCTCCTACTATTAGCATGCCACAGTTTGGCCAGGATGCATTAGAGGCTGATAGTCATGACACAATTTGGACAGACCTCCTTTTAGAAGTAACCAGACATCTTGTCTTGGTACCTCCTAACCTCTGGTGACTAATCTCTAGAACCCCCATTCTGCCCTGGCATCTCCCAGATCCTTCCCTTTAAAACTGAAGTGAAGTGGTCCAGAGAGATAGTTTAAAGGTAAAATAGTGCCTTGCATGTAGCCAACTGGGGTTCAATCCCCAGCACTGCTAGGAGTGATCCATGAGCACAGAGCCAAGATTATTCCCTAAGCACAGCTTGGTATGGCCTCCAAAGCAAAAAATTAGAATAAAATAAAAAGACAGTTCCTATCATGTTTAAATGAAGTGTGGCCTTGAAAAGGCCAGCGGCATTCCAGAGGCCAAGTCTTTGGGGTTACAGAGATGGCATGTACATTAGCTGTTCACTTCCTTCTTGCAGGAAATGGTTTAAGTCACAATATCAATCCCAAATTGGATTTCCCCATTGCAGATTCTAATTTTATTTTACCCTGGAGGTTGAGAATAATTATTTTGCTGGTGGTTTCTTTTCAACCTCTTTACAGTAGCAAAGAGGGTCAAAAATGCACTCATTAATTCATTACATCATTTCTCTCACCTACAGACTAGATCAGCGTTGATGTGTAAAGCCTTGCCTGTCTGTCCTCATTGCCATGGTTCCCAGTGGCTGGAAATGCCTAAATTCTCCAAGGGAGAGATGGTTTTTATTTTCACCTTGTGTCAGATTCCTCACTCCACCATCCTGACCTCTTAATTCAAGTGTGTTTCCCTCTGACCATGAAAAAGTACCAAAGTTCTGTGAGAAACATTAGCTGGTGCATAAAGCTGTCAAAGTCCTGAAAAGAACTGGCTTGAATCAGACTCTTTGAAAGACAGAGATTGAGGAGCTCAGAGAAGATTAAAAGAAGCACTTTCACCTTCCCGTGTGGAAGAATGCCCAATAACAGAGCCAGAAAAAGACCCAGAGCTTAGTGGAGGTGACCTGACCTTCATGCTGAGATAAATGAAGTGGGAGAGAGGAAATAAGAAAGCAAGGAAAGTCAGGCAAACACCCAACAACCATATGCAAAGGGTGGGTGCATATCACAAAGGTTCTATGGATACCCCTTCTCCCTCTCACCTTGGGGGATCATATTGGGATGTGTGAGTAATTAGGATATTGGTGTCAATTCAGCCACTGGAATTGCCTTTTCTTCTTCTGAAAGCAGTGATCTATTACTTTAGATGCTGTTATAACCAATGGACTGACATCTGAACAAACCATAGAAAAGTGTCAATGACAAAAGTCTTAGCTTGTGATTGTAAAGACTTTTCAGTTCCATGGTTTATTCAGCCTTTGAGGTGAGGATAAGAGAAAGGGGGAGGCATAGGAGCCTTCTAGATTTTTACACTGTGGTCACAATGTGAAGACTACAGAATGCTTAACAACAGTAAGTGGTTTCTGAAAGCTCAAAGAACAAAAGTTCATTTTAAATCAAATATAGGATGGATCCAAGATGTTTCTGGCCAAGCTCACCCATGAACATTGCCTCTTTTATGTAAAATGGGACCTCAAGTGTGAAAATGTAATAACCTCATCTAGAAACAGTCTTTACTAGCTGGGAAATAAAACCCCACCTATTTCTGGATTCCCAGAACACCCATTAGATTAAGGGAGGAAACTACCATCCCAAGGGGGAACTGGTGTGGGGGGTCTTATTTTAATCTTCAGACCATCTCACTCACCTCCAATTTGGAGAAGGTAGATTTTTCCTGTGAAAGAACAATCTTCACAGGACACCGAAGAAAGGAATGGAACAACTGGAGGGTGTCATGTCAAGGGAAATAAGTCAAAGGAAAAGGAAACTTCTGATCCCACTCATCTGTGAAATATAGGGAGACTCAATACGAAAATTGGCAGTACCAAGTGATAATAAACACCTCACCTTGGAATTTAAAACCAATCACCAAGTAGTGGAAGGAGGAAGAGGGAAAGAAGATGAGACCAGATGGGGCACAGGGACAGTGGTTATCAGACACACTTTGGTGGTGTGGAAGCACAGACATTTCTTATTTTGTTTTCTAAAGCACCATAAGCTTTAACAGTATTATAAATTCTAATAACTCAACTGAAAGATAAAAGAAAGGGAGAGGCAAAGTGACTGTTTCAAACCCCTCTCTCAGGTACAGAACAATTTCCTGTGATGAAGAGCGATGCTGCAGGTGACACTTTGTGTTGTCACAAGGCACAGGCAAGAGGCATCCACTGAAAGCTGCATAGACTTTTTCCTTTCAAGGGGTCCCAACTGTCATTGCCATAAAGGCAGATTCATACAATAGCCCATTTCCTCATCAAAAACCCATATCTTGATAATCTCCTTCTAAAATCTTAGACTTTCATTATGGAAATTTGAATAAAACTCACTCACCAGTATCAGTTAATGAGTCATAACTAATGAAGGAAGGAAGTAGGGGGTATCCTTTGAGAGTTAAGTTAAGGGAAAATGCCCTGATTTGCCCAAGTCTCCTGGAGGTGGAGTTAACTCAGCCAGAGCTGGCCCAGACCCAACTCTTTGGATGGGGTCACTTTCCTGCTGGGAGCACCCTAGAGTGTCAAAGAAGCCTCTGGGCTTTGTCAAATACAAGAGTCTCTGTTTTCTGCTGGGTGTTTTCTGCTTTAAGACAACCCTTAAAGATGAGCCCCCTAGGAAACCTCTGGTGTTTTGCCAAATATAGGGAGTCTCTCTATTTCCAACTGAGTGTGGATACAACCCAAAGGCCAGCCTCAGACTGCACTTCTCATGCTCACAGAGAGACTCAGAAAGCTTGGGAAGTTGTGCTCACAAAGGTAATTTCTTGAAGGAGGGGAACGCCAATCTTTTTGGTTATCAATGCACTATTTGGTTATCAATGCATTCTCCCCTGGAGTACATTTTGTGCCATCATTTAATTCCCAGTCCTTCTGTGGTGGTGTATACAAAAAGTCAGGTCACACAGGATTCATGCTTGCTAGGGATTAAGCCACTAAGAGGGATAAAGAACAAAAGAGCAGCCAGCCTTATGGGAAAGGTGGGCAGTGCCCTAGGCCCAAGAGATGGGATTAACCAGTTTCCAACTGTAACTCCCCACCCTACCTCAACCTCACTTCCTTCCTGTCTTAGGGGTGATCCTCACAGTCATATGCATTTATCCAACCTTCCCCTTGGAATATTCTGTAGATGCAAAGAGGGCCAGATGGCCCCAGTTCAGATATGCAGGACAGGCCTGTGATTGCCTGGAATAGTTTAGGAGGAGCTAGTGCTTGAAGAGAGGCTTCTGGAATGAGATCATAAATTTGGGTCTGAGATTGGCTTTTCCCATAAATACACTTTGAATCAAAGATTTAAAGGCTTGAAAAGAAACATGAACATCAGGATGAGTAAGTAAGGGGCAGATAAAAGGAAGGAAAAAAAAAACTATAAAAATGTGCAGTCAGCCCTCTTGGTGTTGAAGCACTTCTCTCTATGAAATAGCTATCAAGCGTATCTAACAGCTTTGATAGCTGAGGGGCCAGATCTGTGCCCAGGACCCCTCAGAGGAGGAGGAGGAGGAATGGAATGAGATTCATCTCTGTACATCCCAGGGGACAAAGGAGCATACCTGCCTTGATGTAAAATCTTAGGCAGAGGGCACAGTCTGCCCTTTGAAATACCAAGTGCCAGATATGAAAGCTGTGTTGGTACAAGCAGCATGTCCTGAGGGCAGAGGGTACCTTTTGCTGTATTGTGCAGGCAAGGAGCAGTATAAGGACATGCATGGGAGAGATCAATGGGTGGAATGCTTCAAGAGGGACAATGGAGTTCATATGGCTGGTGGGAGATGGCATTGGGTATACTGGCTTGGGCTCTGTCAGCTCATCCAAGTGGCTGCATAGTTTATATTCTGTTTCCTGGACTATGAAGAAGAGGCCAGGCCTGGGGGACAACTTTGATGCCTAGAGGTGGCTTTGGAGAAAAAGTTTGAGTTTAAACTGGCTGTTACATGACAAGGTTGGCTGAAGGCTCTCTCAAGTATTTCTGCATTTTGTTTGTTTGGGATCCACATAAATCTGCACTCGGGGCTTACTTCCAGCAGTACTGTGAACCACATGCAGTGCCGGAGATAAAACCCAGGTAGGCTGCATGCAAGAAAAGTGCCTCGCTCACTGTACTATCTCTCTAGCATTTCTGCCCATCTCATGCGCAGAAGGGGGAGCAGAGCAGAGAAGAGTTCAACCCTGGGAGCCAGGGATGCTCAAACAGCAGGTGACAACCAGCTAATATCTGAGCTTTTGCAGCCTGTGAGGTGACATGTGTCACTGTCAATAAACATGAGGCCATAGTAGTGGTACTGCCCCATCTTTTCCCATTCCCCCTTCTAGAGCTGGGCTTGGCATCCCTGAGTTCCTCCCACTTCTTTCTGCTCATCCTCCATTCACCTGCCCTCCCTCTACTCCAAACTAACTTTGCTACTTACTCTCCTAACAAATAGGGGAATTTATACTGTAGCAGTTCAGGATCTTGAGGGGAAGCACCAAATGATGCTCAGGGTTTACTCCTGACTCTGTGCTTAGGGATTATTCCTGGTAGTGCTGGGGGGACCTAATAGGGTGGTGGGAAATAAACCCAGGTTGCAAAACAAGAATAGGTAATCCTAAACTATCTCTCTGGCCCCAAATAGCTGATAGGAATCTTTAAACACTGGCATTACCTGCTCTCCTGTGTAGACACAGCTGAAAAGCAGGCATTGCCATGGAGAACCCCACTCCGGGTCAGATGTCCAGATGTCTGGGTGAAGACTGTGGGAGTTAAATGGGACAAAGGCAGGCTAGTTGGCTCCTCCAGTCTCAAGACTTCAGCGAGGAGTTGTGCTGGATGCTCTGGACCTGAGGACACAAAGTTGTCCCACTGAGTGCACCCAGAACTGTCTGTGGTAGAGAGGGCACGAGTGACAATGTCATCATTTCAAGCATGGGCCATAAACTGCCTCTGTGTGTTTGTGAGTTTGAGGAGAGCTGCTCTGCTTTGCAGCCAGGAGTCCCCCTGCAGGCGAACAATGGTGTGGGCTGTCTCAGACCCGGCAGGAAATAATTTCCTAGGACTGATTTGTTCCTATCATTTCAATTTCTGGAGATTTGTGAAAATGCGTGAGATGTTCACCAGCATGAAATGCTGTACAAAGGACTGTCTGGAGACAGAAAGTGGCCTTTTCCACAGACTCATAGTGATGCCTCCAGCACATATGTTTGCTCTGAACCCCCGCCACCACTGTCTTTAGCACCCCCTTACCCTTTTGCCCACCCCTCACTTAGCAAATTCAGTTCTGTAGGCAGACATTCCAGGTTTGCTATCATTGGCTATTGTTTGTTTCCTGACTATGTTCATTTACACTCCACATTAGAGTTGAGCATTCAAAATATGTCCTTCTCCTTTTGCCTCACTTTGCTCAACATAATTTCCTCCAGTTTCAATTGAGTTGCTGTGAACTGCAGCAGTCTTTCATCTTTCCTTATCACTCTGTATATAGACCACAACTTCTTTCTTTATTCGTTGGTTTGTTGTTGGGCACTTGGGCTGTTTCTGGATCTTGACTACTGTAAATAGCTTTATAAAGAACACAGGACTGCCCAAATTTTTTCAAATGAACCCTTGGTGTAGATGCCAAGAAATGGAACAACTGAATCATATGGAAGCTCAGTCATATATATATATATGTTTAGATATCATCCTATTGTTTTTATAGAGGCAGAACTAGAGTGGCATTCATGACAACTGATGATATGGATGATGATATGATGACAACTGATGATATGGATCCTGGATATGATAAAAAATTATCTCTTCCTGTTAGTTATCTCCTAAAAGGAACTGCCATACCTTTTCATCAGAAACTCCACACAGGTCCTTGGCAACACTTTTCTTTCTTTCCTGATTTTTGGATTTTGGATACTTCACATATGTGGAAGTACCTAATGCTTCCATGCTGTCTCTCCTATTGAACAAATGTTGTGTGGGTGTATCTATGTTATAAGCAACAAGCAGGGTTTTGTTTTCTTTCATGGCCCAGTAACACTCAATTGTATTACTAAACCACGCCTTATCTGTTAACCTGGGGATGAGCATTCAAGCTTCATCTTTAGCTATTGTGAATGAAGTTTTATTTAAGTATTATAATACCTTTGTAGAAACATTTTTTCTAGAGTATAACTATAGCTATGGCAATTCTGTGTCTAATTCTTTTGAGAAACTGCCAAACTTTTCCCAACGAAACTAGGCCATTTTATATTCTCTTCAGAAATAAATGAAGATTTCAATTCTTCCATCTCTTCACAAATACTTGTTGTGCCTATATTTTTTATTCCAATCATCTTAGTAAATATAAAAAGAGATTGCATGCATCTGTGGATCCACAAATTTACTGAAGGCATTTTGGAAAAATGGTAAGATATCTAAAGTATATCATGATGAGCAACATGGGGACATGTTGTGAAGAGATTCTTCCCATCAGCTCACTCATCACTGTGTGCCAACATTCAATTTATACTCTTAGAAAAAAACATTACGTAATAGTATTATCAATAATAGTCATCAGATGTCTAGACACACCTCATCTTAGAGCTGAGAGATTATAGCCATTATTAACCTCTTCCTATTTCTTTTAACAGCTGAAATAAAAACATTTTTCTGCTTCTGTTGTTTCTATTATTTGACTTTTTAAAGTAAAAAGAAATAGAAATAATGGGTACCATTGATTTTTTTTTACCTTCCTCTGATTTATTTATTTAACTTTAGATAATATAATACCTTAAAATTCCATTCATGGGGCCGGAGAGATAGCATGGAGGTAAGGCGCTTGCCTTTCATGCAGAAGGTCAGTGGTTTGAATTCTGGCATCCCATATGGTCCCCTGAGCCTGCCAGGAGCTATTTCTGAGCATAAAGCCAGGAGTAACCTCTGAGTATGGCCGGGTGTGACCCAACCCCCCCCCCCAAATTCCATTCATTTGGTCACTGGTAGGGGCTTCCTTCTTTATCATGACTGAATAGTCATAGTCAATAGTCCAAATAGTCTTTCATAATGGTCCCCATGTTAGGTTGGAATTCTCAAGGTGAAGGGAATTGGTTTGGGGCCTTTAAAAGTGGACATCTGATCTCTAGCAGCCATAACCTTCCAGTTGGAGACAGCTAGCTCAGGTGAGAATTTTTTCATTTAAATGATGAGTGTCAGATATTCGCAAATGTAGAATATACTTTTTTCCCATTCTGTAGACATCCTCTGAAGTTTAAAAGTCATTATTTTGGGGAAATTCATTTTCCTCTGTTGATTGCTTTGGTATCCAATCTAAGAAATAGTCTAATTCAAAGCCACGAAGGTTTACACCTGCGTTGCTTCAAAGCATTGTACAGTTTGGCATGCAGAAATCTGGTCTGCTGCGTATGGTAAAGGAAACTGCTTGCAGGTGACATTCCTATTGTCTTGCTCCACTTAGTGAAGAGACTATTTTCTTCTCCTTGAATTGCTGAGTCCCCTAACTCCTAATAAATCCTGCTTCCTGGGATCCAGTCCTTGGAGGGTTTCTTCTCTCTCAAACTATATGTGTAGTTTTCTGAGGGGAAAGCTTTCACTCCTTTGTGAAGTTGGGTCACAGTGCCACTAAGAGCCTAGGTATCTATGCCAATAGCATTATTCTGAAAAAGATTGCAGGGATGACATCATTGTGTGTGTATTTTGTTGAGAGTCCTTAAGTTTCCTGCACAGCTCACACCAATGTAAGTTGAGTGGATGCTGCTTAATGAAATCTGATCCAGGAGCAAAAGTATGGGGAAAATATGGTTGGGGGGGGGCAGTGACTTTAGATGAAATTGTGCTCTCAACCTGTAAAAGTTCTGTGAGGAGGTCCTGCTAGTTGGCATCTTCACTATAAACCCCTCATACTCAGAATTATCCAGATGCACAGAGTAGGCAGGGATGCAGGATTTGTTTTGAGGCCTGTGAAAGAGCTCCAGGCCTAGTCATAAAAGGGCTCTGGGAGTTCATGATGGACTACCTAATCCATGGATGTGGGGTGGTCTCCCAACCACAACTGTGTTCCAGAACCTGCCTTTAATGAACACTGCACCAGTAAGAGGGATACAAAAGCAGCCATGGTTCAACCTGGCAACAAATTGTTAAAAATAATGAGTTTATGTTTCAAAGTCTCTACCCTCCCCAACTCATGTCTGATCAATAAAATGTTCTTTAGATCAATACCAATGTAATTCCACTGCTGGCTGTCATTGAGAGCAGATACAGAGGGGCACTGGCTGGCCAGCCCCACGCAGGCAGCTTCGCCCGCCTGGTTCTTGCTTGCTCACTCAGCTCGACCCAGGTTCTGCTTGACAGCCTCGAGGGAACAAATGAGATTACCAGCCAATAAGCTCCGTGTTGGCAACGGAGTCTTGGTTTTGCATTAATCTCTTCCACTCCAGACTCTACATGGACAGGCTCGGGCTCCCCTCAACGCATTTGCAAAAGTAGATCATGAGAGCAGGAGAAATGCAGGGTTTCGTCTATAGGCCTCGCCACTCCCCTCTGGCCACACTCTTGAGTCATTGTATTTGACTCTGATACCTGTCCCTGACATGGCCCCTCCTCTCTGAGTTTTACAGATCAGGATACACAGGGAGGTTGAGAAACTGGCTCACAGCAAGGATTTGGACCCAGTTTATCTGACAGTAGAAGTACCATGCATTGGACTCTGAGTCTTCCTCCTCCCACATGTCACCTAAAGTCACTGACATTTCTCTTATTTTGGGACAGACCACCAGTACCAGGTTCTTTTTTTCAGATGAGAAACTAAGGCCAGGAGAGGATGCTTGATTTCATTGCAGGAAGAGGTATATTTGCATTCCAACCTCACAACCCCTACCCCCTAGAAACCAGTAAGTAGTTCTGGGCTCTTGCCTTCAGGAGTCATCCTGGCAGAGTGGTATGTGTGATCTCTTCTTTTGCAGAATTCTGAAGAATAAAGAGCATGTCTCAGGATTCAAGCACCTCCCACTCACCTCTAAGTACAGAGTCAGGAAAGGAAAGCTTTATGGGGACTCCAAGATCAGCAAAAAGGATGACTATGCTAGGAATAAAGGCTGGGTAGTCATAGATCTGTGTAGGAACAGCTCCTGACCTGCTATCCTTCAGGAGGGCCCAAGTTCCCATTCAAGGAGAAGCCAAGGCTAGTTATCAATAAAGCTCACTGGATAATTCTGAATCCAGATTCTAGGCCACAAGCTTCATGAAGACAGGGCAGGTAGTGCGTATAAATTCCTCACTTGGGAACCAATTCCAGTGCTTGAACAAGTTCAGTCTCTTCTCTGGGGCCTGCTTGTTTTGACTTTCTCAACAATAATAAACTTGAGCCAGATCATCACAAAAGACTTGGCTCAAAGCCTCTAGGAATCTGTAGGAAAGGAGTTAAGTGTACTGCTGACACAGAATCTAACTTCTCCCTCATTTAGCTGTTTCTAGGTCCCAGCATGGGGTCCAGAAGAGAACCAAATGGACTCAGCCTTTTGTCTTTTTGGTTTTCATAAAATTAGACTCAATATTTGTGAGTCACTGGACTCATTCACTCTCTCGTTCTTTATTACCTTTCTCACCTACCTGTTCTAGAAGTTTCTGGGTGGCTGGTCCCCTGCCTTGTATGCATTGACCTTTCAGAGAGATAGTGAGGTGTATTTGCCATACTGCTACAGATGGAAACTGAGCCAAATCCCTCCTTATTCTAAATCTCTATCAAGACAATGGGACAGAGAGTCTAGAGGCCAATGAAAGGGGCTGGGCAGGAAAGCTGTGAGGAAGATACAAGGAGTTCAGCCCCTTTCCTGGGATTATTTGGTTCCCACTGGGGTCACTTTCTGTTTCATGTGGAGTCCTATAAGAGAGGCTAGACTATAGGGGTCATGGTGTTTGCTTTGAATGTGCTTGACTCTACTCAAACCCCAGCACCGCATAGTCTCTAAAGCACTTCCAGGACTTTTAAGCACAGAGCTGGTAGTAGCTTCCAAGCACTGCCAAATATAGCCCAAATACCCCTCAAATGATTCTCAGACAAGGTGGCATTTACGTGTACTCCTTTACCTGTCTTTGCCCCAGCGCTATGTCTCCATGAACTATATGTGCAGGTAGAAATGTTCTTCTCTGCTCATCAGTAAAGCCAGAATTTCAGCTAATGTTAGGGGTGGCTGGTCTAAGTAGCATTCCCCCACCTTCTATTCTGACCTTAGAGTTCACACTACTTCCCTGCCTGTTCTTGGGGAAAGGCATCCACTCCTGCACCCCAACCTGCCTCAGTGTGTTTATCCAGGTCATATCCACCTCCTGGGAATCTAGATTTGCTCCCCTTCTCTGTCCAGCAATGTCTGGGAGTCAGAATTGTCATGCCGCACCCCCTCCCCAGCTCCCTCACTTTCCCTCCCTGAGGTTCAGGTGCCTTCTGATCCCAGCTATGACAAACACTGATAACCATCATGATCTTGGGCAGGCCACGTCCTCTCTGCCAACCTCAATTTTCCTGTCTATAAACTCAGGAGTCTAATTTTATTTATCTTGATGACCAAACAGAGCAGGATAGGAAAGCAAAAGAGATAAATACAAATAACAAGCACTTAAGTGCTACGTGTAAGAAGAGAATGTGAGGATATTTATGAGCTCACTTTTGCAGGAAGGTGCAGGATGGGGGCAGAAGCATTTCTTCACACATAGGAAGGTCCCCATTCAATTAGCAGGTCCAGCACTCTTTGGATGTGCTTGGCACAAGAAAGGATGCTTCAGTGCCCTAAACCCACTTAACATCACCTTCTTTCTTTTTATTTACCGGCTTGAATGAGGCATCCATTTTACCCAAGGATGTAGATCTGATCTGTACTGAGGACTTACAGGGTTTCCTGTCGAAGTCACCCAGCTCTCAGCTGGGGGACCAAGTATGAAAGGTTTTCCCAGAAGATCTCAGGTGCTGGACGCCTTCCCTTCAACACCAACTCACTGCTTTCAGACCCAATTAGGTGTAGGTAATTACCTGTGGGAAGTAGGGAATTGGGCCAGCTGCTGGATCGAATGGAGAGGCCATGGCTCATCTTTTCTAGCTATTGATAAAGTTCTACAACTAAATAATTATTTGGCAATGTGTTCACTTAACATTTTATCTCTTAAGAACAGGTACATTTACATCCACAGCATTCTGTTGGGGAGATATTGGTTTCATTGCCAGAGGATGATCCCATTCTTTGGGCTTTACAGAGCACTGAATCCTCTCATAGTCCCAACCTTTCCTCCAAGAGCCCCTGTTGCTGCCCCAGGCTCAGCCTTTCATAGCTGGAAGAGGGTCCTACATTCAACAGGGAGTAAACCCTGAGACTGAGTATTGAGGTTGGCACAGAGTCTCACCAGACCAGCACAGTTTTCATGCCCAGGCCTATAGGAGCTGGCAAGGAATTTATACACAGTCTAAAGAGGAGGCTTCTAGGAGGACTAGGCACCCTCCAACTTCTCCCCTCCCAGTCACCCCCACGTTAGATTCTGCTCATGGCCCACATGCGACCATCAGAATCTTGTTGCTTTCTGGCTCTGTGTATGACCCCTGCCAGAACATCATCTATACTTGGTGGTCCTTTTTATGCCACGATCCAATTGCTGGTGTCCACATCAGGACAAGCAATACATGGTTGCTTAGCCTTGTGATGGAACAGCTAAATTATTCAGCCAGCACTTCCAGCTTTCTACCAAGCTTCCTGGGAGAATCAATAGGTACAGGTGAGGCTGAGGAGTATAGCTGCACCTCGAAGGACATTTGAAAGTCACTGAATAGGCAAAATGTTTTGATGCTGCGAGATCCTTTTTTCTGTCTTGGCAGCTTCCCACCCTTTAATTTATTCCTTAAAACAGACACAAAATCATACACCCTCCAGTCACCAAATCTGCTGGCAGAGCCTGTGATATCACATAAGATAGTTTTTATGTATTATTGATGTTTTCTCTGAAAGTCATAAAAGTTAGGGCACATTCTTGAAAGCCAGAGGATATTTCCAGTTCCCTCTAGACTAGGGAGGAGTCAGAATATTGTTTGTCATAGGAGGAAGTTTTTTACATTGGACACCATCTTCAGAACTGAACAGTATAATGGACAGGGTGAAATTTGCCAGTCCTAGGCTCTCACACATTCCTTAGGCTCCATTCCCTCCTTATTCCAATAGTTTTTTTTAATCATGCTGTCTCTGAACATGGACATGTCCAAGTGACATGGGAGGTATATCAAGGTGCCTGTCCACAGACAGAACTACATCCATGAGGCAGTAGCACTGGAGTTGGCAACACTATGAATGTGCAAGACCCTTCAACACTCTTTCTTATTTTTAAACAACTAAAGACATCTAAAAGACATCTAAAGATTTTTGCATCTTCTTTGATTTTGCAATTTGCATTTTTCATCTTCTTTGATTTTGCTTTTTCTTTTGCATCTTCTTTGATTTGCACCTGAATAAAACTATTTTTTCTATCACCAACCCTAGTTTCTTGAGCACTCTTGGAGAGAGGAGCCTCTGGACCTTTGCTTTCCCAGCATAACTAATGTGAATATTGTTGTGCATAATATGGCTATACCATCATGAATCTACTGGTACCTACGGGTACCTTTGTGGAAACTAGAGCACTTGGTCACTTGCCCAGTGACAAACACAGATACAGTTTTCTTTCTTCCACCCAGTCAATTCAACTCATCCATGATCCAAACTACTAGCCAATATATCCAGCAAATAAAGAGGGTGTGTCTCTTTTTAACTCATGTTTAAAACAGGAATCTCAAAATGAAACTTCTAATCTCAATTACTCTGACAAAATCATCATGCCACAAGTTCATTTCTTTCCACTGTAGACTCACTCCAAAAGCTAGAAATGCCTGCTCAGAGAAATCTGAAACCTATGTCCTGGGAACTACCACATACTTTGTCCTGTTTTATTCTTTTTATCATAGTAAGTGAGTCTAATCCTTCTTCCACATGATGACTTTTACAGTTTGTGAAGATGGTCACTCTCCCGCTTAGAATCACTTCTTTATATATAATTTTCTCCAGTTTCTTGATGTGTTTCCAGCACAAAGCCCTTTGCTCAATATCTCTGAAAGGGCTTTAATCTCTCATCTGTTCTTGGTGAAAGAAGATAGATGATCCAGAGCTAGTCTACCATAGCGGAGAGGAAAGAAACAAATTAGTTTGGAGGATTAGATTCGATAGTTAAGAAGCCAGGGCCTGGAAGGAGAGAAAACAAAATTTTCTCCTCACAAAGCTAGATAAAGAATGGAACCATTTACAGACCCAAAATAGTGGGACAGGAAACCAGAGGAGCAAAAACCAAGAATTGGATCATGTCAGTGATCAACTGTCTTCTTTCAGAGTTCGAGGAATGTTGGCTGGGGCCTGGAGCAAAGTTTGTACATACCTTATAATAAAGGAAACACTTTGGATGTGTTGCCTTTGTTTAAAAATGAAGTCTAAAGTTCTCCTCAGTCTAGTCTCTGCCAGTACTAGTCCTATATATTGTCCTCAACATTCATATCCCTGCTGATTACCAACTTCTTAGTTATACCATTGACCATGTTCTACATTTCAGCATATCCCTAGAGTTTCTACCAAAAAAAAATCCATGTTCTAACATATCAGATATATAATACATTATATATAGAATAAAAAATGTTGTATGTCCAAGAACTATATTTACCATGCAACTAGACATACATTGTCAATTGGTTAAACATCAGTAATATTTATTTAGAGAAGCATCAGTGCTGTTTGTGCAAATAAAGATATAAGATGTAAGAAATAAATATCAACATAAGATATCAACATACCTTTGTAGAGACATGTTCAATTCTTCAATAAAATGTGTCCTAGGGATGTAATTTACCATGTAAATATCATATAATAGATGTCTGAGCTCAAATAACTGAAGTAGTGGAACTGTTATTATTGTGAGGCTGAGAGCTGCCAAGGAAATAGCAACAGAGGAGGCTGTGAGACTAGAAGCCAAGAAGAGTGAATGCTGCAGGTGGCAATGAAAGCAGGAACAAGTTCAGGGCTTCTTTCCTTCAGGTCATCTCAAGGAGGGCACACTGATTAGTTTACCTGCTCTGAGTCATATGGTCACTAACTCCTCAGTTAGGCCTTTTCTTGCATGTATTTTATTCTTACCATTTCTACTGACTAGATTGCATGAGCCCAAGCTCATATAGATAAGACCAACACCAGTGAAGAGGAGGTTTATAATGGGGTTGCTACCTTTCCCCTCACCTGCTCCCAGGATTTCATTTTAGGGTGGTCACAAATAAAGGAAATAACAGTAGTAACAGTGAGACCTTGCAACTGGAGGGAACTATATACAAGGCTGGGTTCTGAGTTGCTGCTTATCATGGCAGGTACTATCCTTATTCTCCAGCATCAGAGCTTCAAGCTCAGATGCAGATGGAATCCATACTCTCAGCTGCCCCAGTTCCCAGGCTAAATTGTTACCACTAGCTCTTCTGTGTCTCCAACTTGTTAGTGGAAGAGCATGGAATCGCCCAGCCACCATAATTGCATAAGCAATGTTGATAATAAATATGTTTGTGTACATAATAGATAAGCTGGTATGCCTGCATGCATATATACATGTTAATATACATATAAATATAGATATATAGGTCTATAGAGATATGGATATATAAGTGAAGATACTGTAAATATCCATGTATCTATACAATATCTCTATAAACAGCTCTCCACATACATATATCTATATTTTATATATGCATATATTCCTCTCGACTAAATTATACATTCTCCTCATCTCCTATGAGTTTTTGCTCTTTAGATAATTCTAACACATTCACCCTATAACTTTAAGGGCTTTACTTAATGGGCTACCATTCCATCATTCCCCCAAGCATCCAAGATTCTCCTTCAGGATTTTTCCTCTGGGGAACCATTGCCTCTACAGGTTGAGATAAAGCTACAGTGAAGTGAGAGTCCCAGTTCTTAGATCTGTGCTCACATCACAATGGGCCTGGGATTCTCAGCCTGAGGATGTTAGGAAAGGTAATTCCAATCATCCTTGAACATTGCTACAGAGGCAGGGAGGAGAAAATAGGAAAACACCGAGTCCTGCTCAACAGGAAGTCACATTAGAAAGCTGTGAGAATCCTGTATCCTTTGAAGGCATAATGGCTTTAATTTTCTCAGGCCCTGATCTCCCTGGCAACAATTTAGAAGTGCAGAAGTATTCATGAATCAAAGTTGGGCACGTTGGCATGTTTAATTATGTGTCATTGGACGGAAACCTTCCTTTTGATCTTAGCATTTAAAGGGATTTACGCTTTAACAATTACACTTTTTTTTTCTTCTCCCAAAGTCAATGCAGGTTATTGAATAGTATTAGCATGGCTGGAGTGGGAGGATGCTGAGAGCCCAGGAGACTTGTTGTGTCTGGAGTGGGGCACTGTGGGCTCTGTGTGCACCTTTGCTGGAGACAGGAGAATGCTGGGGAATCTGCTTCCGCCAAGTGCCAATTGCCAGCCAGGCCCCACCCACTTTCTGCAATAGGAGTGGGGAGGAAGGGTGTGTGTGTGTGTGTGTGAGAAAGAGAGAGACAGAGAGACAGAGATACAGAGAGAAAAAACTAGGACTAAGACACAAGACCTGTTCAAAAATTATATTTCCAAATCTCCCCAATAACAGGGTTATTTTATCAGTGGTTCCCAAATGTATTTGGTCTATCAACTCATTTTCAGGGAGGGAAAATCATACAGCAAATCCCCCCCCCAAATGAATATTTTTAAGCAAGCAAACAAAAAGTGACTTTTAATTATATCCTGAGCTACTACCACCTCTCAGGATCATTCCAGCACTCCCTTCTCCATGGGGCAGTGTTGTTCATTTTGGAAAAGGTCATTTGAAATTGACTCACTATTCAAAATAGATATTGGATTGTAGCAATAGAACAGTAGGTAGGGCATTAGCCTTGCTTGTGGCCGATCTGGTTCAATCTCTGGCATCCCATATGATCCACTGAACACCAGTGGATATCAGATATTAGACAGGTACCCTTTGACTATCAGAGGCTAACAGAAAATTAAATTTTGCAATAGCTTTCCCTCTTTCCCCAATAATGTTCCCTCTTTCCTCTCTTTCCTTCCTTCTCCCACTTACTTCTTTTCTCCCTCCCTCGCATAATAGGTTCCATTGATTCTTCTGAGCCATCCATTGTGGGGCACACATAGGGCACCCAACACCTCCTAAAGTGGAGATGTTGACATTTTAGAAGCTTTATTTGTAGAATGACTTGGCCCCATGAGTATTGCCATGCAAAGGTTATTATCAACTGCATTCTTCACTCAAAAGCAATGTGAACATTAATGCTTAGAATCCTATTTAAATGAGGTCAGAAGGGTAGGAAGAGAATGCCCACACAGTATCCACACTGTGCTATTATGCTTTCAGATTAATATTTCTTTGTTCTTCCTCCATATGAGCTCAGAGCTCCCCAACCCCTTGTGATTTCCTATAAAATAAGCTCCAGAGAAACATTTCAGTATTGGGTGTTTTCTCCTTAACCCCAGAAATCATTTAAGAGCCATACAAGTGAAATGGTATCCTGTTATTCATAACAACTCTTTCTGACTATCTTATTAATATAAACAAGGTTTATATTAATAAAAACACCTTTTGGAAAGTTCTTAGACAACCTATGAATGGAGGTTGCCAGGGGAACCAACCAGGGAACATTAAGGATTGAAACTTTCAGCCCAATCTTCCTTCCTTCCAGGGAGGAGACAGGGACTGGGAACAAAGGCCATGACCAGTCATATCTCTAAAAAAAAAGATCCCAGAACTATTGGAGTTTGTTGTGCTTCCATATCGGTGAACAAAAATACCATGTGCTGAGAGGGTAGTGTATGCCAAATTTCACAGACTACGACATTACATATGTGTATCTTGCCCTATGTGATTTTACATGCAGCTATTTATTCTTTTTTTTAACTTTATTTAAACACCACGATTTGCCAAGTTGTTCATAATACAGTTATTTTGTGCACTCAAGGTTCCAACACCAATCCACCACCACCAATGTGACCTTCCCTCCACTATTGTTCTCAGTTTCCCACCGCCCCCATGCCTGGCCTACTTAGCAGGCACAAGATAATTTCTCTTATATTGCTTATCACAACAAAATAGCTAATGAAACCATCAAAAAGTAATTCAGTAAGGGAAATTTGTGGACATTTTTCTATCTCACACAGGTTCCTAAAGTCATTATCAGAGGGTTTTCTAAGCTGTTTGTTACTAGGGAGTTTTTTTATCTCATTGTTTTCATTTATTGAGCTGAGTGGGCTTCTATGCTACTTTTCCACCTAATTTGGTGTGTTCCTATGGAACTGTCAATATTGTGAAATTTGGAGGTGTTACTCCAGAATCTGTAATACTGGGCCTCTATGTTTAAGTGGTTTGGCTTGGCTTGGCTTGCATCTCTTCTGAGATATTATGAAGCTGTACAGCTGGGAAGTTGTTTATATGGCAGCAGCTGTAGGATATAAGTGTGTTTTCTGGGGCTTCTGGCAGTATTGAGGTGGGAGATGGCTGCCTTCCCCTGCTCTGAGTAGACCCCAAAGTTCTTAAACTGAAAACCAGTGTATCTGGAATTTTCATGAGCTTGTTGTCCCTTCTTTAAAAAAAAAAACAAAACACTTTTTTTTTGTTTTTTTTTGGGGTGGCCACACCCAGTGATGCTCAGGGATTACTACTGGCTATGTGCTCAGAAATCACTCCTGGCTTGGGGGACCATATGGGACACTGGGGATCAAACCACAGTCCATCTTAGGCTAGTGCATGCAAGGCAGATACCAGATACCTTGCTGCTTGCTCCACCACTTGGATCCCCTAAAACCATTCTTAAGTTGGAGAACTATGATATACAAAGTTACTGATAGTTGACATTAGACATATAATATTTCAACATCGATCACACCACCCTTCTCAACTCCCATCATCAGTGCTTCCATAGTCCATTATTCTACATTCTCCTCCTCAACTACTACCCCCTTCCTTCCACCTTGATAAGCAAAGTACTATGGTTACAGTTAAATCTCGTGTTTTTAGTTCTGAGTCTGTGTTTTGAATTTATAGCTATATCATTCTCCCATAGCACCATTATAACAGAAGCCTCAATTACTTTCCCTATTACTTCCTTTTATCATCTTCTTCCTTCCCATCTAAGTTTCTTTCGATCTTTGTCCTCCCTAAGCTCTGGGCCCAGAGTGAACTAGACATCGCCTTTTACTACATTCAGCTCCCTTATCCAGTTATTCAATATACCACAAATAAATGAGATTATCCTGTGTTTATCTTTCTTCTCCTGGTTTATTTCACACAACATAATATCTTCCTGTTATAACCACATTGCAGCAAATTTCATTAATTTATTATTACTTGAAGATGTAGAGTATTCCATTATGAATATATATATATCACATCTTTCTAATTCATTCTTCTATAGGTGGATACCTAGGTTGATTCCATATCTGTTATTTTACTAAGGCTGCATGGCGTATTTTCTGAGATTAGTGGTGAGGCTATGAAGTTATACTATTTGCATGGTTTGCATCAGAGAGATTGCGAGAGATGGGTGTGGCTTCCAGATCTTCAGCAGCTTCAGGACTCAGCCAGAACCCCTCCTAAGGGTGTCCTAGAGTTTATAATCCAAAAATACTGGTGTCCTTGTGAGTTTTAGCAGCTTCTCTTGCATCTATCCCAAAATTAGTGATGATGCTGTGAAACTGGCTATTGCTTACATGGTGGCAACTCCAACATAAATGAAATGTTTTGCAGCCAAGCCAGATGAAGTTACTCTTCATAACAGCCAGAAGAAAGAACTCTCTAAAGATTGATTTTCACCAGGGCTTTCTCCATTAGTGATATTATTTAATCAGAGGCACCTGATAGGTCATAGACTGGAACATGAACAGTAGAAAAGTAGAGCTGCAGGTGCTCCTCCATTGCCGCCTGCATCCACTTACTGGGAGAGATGACATATGTCACTTCCTAGCAGAGCATGACTGAGCAGGCAGAGCCAAACACACCAGAAACATAACAGATAAAGAGTCAACTGAACATGAGTACCAGCAACACTTTCCTGCCAGCCTCACTGCATGCCCTTCCTCCCACATTATGGGTTCAGTTCAGTTCCAGAAGGGAGACTGAAGTTGCAAACATGGAGAGAGAATGGGAACCCCTTTTCTAAAAGGGGAGTCAAGAATTCTTACCAATGCACTGGGAGCTAACAGAAGGGACTGCTAGGTTGAGGTGGTCTTTCCCTTTAACCTACAACTCCTTGGTGTCCTGTCCCCAACAGTGAACTAGTCATTCTTATTTTTTTAATATCCTTTATAATTAACTAAAAAGCTAGTGATTAAACTAGTTTCCTGAGTTTTTCCAAGAAAATTTAGCAAGTATGAGAAGGTTTTTGGGAGCTGCTCTGACAGAAGCATTGCTGACAACTGGGGTCATGTTTAGTAGTTGAAGTTGAGAACTGGTCAGTCTTGTGGGACTGAACCCTTCACCTTTATATAAGGCCCCAGAAAGACTCCCAAAATATGACTCCAGAAAGAGACTCTTAGAATCAAGTTAGTTATGTTGGATACATTTGAGTCCTAGAATTGCTTTATTTGCCAAAAAAAAAAAAAAAGAATACCAAACAAACCCCAAAACCTCATTTCTCTGGAGTCAAAATGCACTGAGTTGAGGAGAGGACAAAATTTGCCCTTAAAAACACTTCATCAAAAGGATCTTACATGTACCATAGGTTCAAAAGTAAACCTCTGCCTTAAATGAGACTGTCCAGAAGACTTGCCTCCTTATTTGAACATAACCTTCTGTGTCTTATTTGATAACCTCTTTAACTAATCTCATTCTTCCCAATGTCCTCTGTGTTAGCTTAACTTTTTAATATGTGCTCTGGAGCCATGTAATGTGATTCTGCTCTTCTGGAGCCATAAATGAATGGGACTATGTTCTAATTAAACTGTATATATAGAAATAGGAGACTGCTCAGACTTGGCTGACCATCCATAGTTATCCAACTGCTAAATTTACACACCAGCCATTTATTTGCCTCATGGTTCTATGGTTTGACTCTTTGGATAAAGACCCACTCTGTAGTTTTCTTGGTCTTGGCTAGGCTTTCTTGTGTGTCTGCAGCAGTTTTAAGGGCATCTGGGACTGGCTGGCCTAGGATGTCCTCAGCTGTTCCATGAGGTCTCTCCAGCAGACTAGCTTGGGCTTGGTAGGTGGGCAAAGATCCAAAGCAAACAAACAAGGCATGCTGAGGTCTAGCCATGCTACTGGTTCAATGTCTTTTGCTGTGCCACATTCTACAGGACAAAGTAAGCCCCAATTCCAGCCCAGTTCAATGGCTGGGAAAATTGGCTGCAACTAAATGGCCTAGCTGTACTGAGTAATAGAAAAGAAAATCATCAGCCATTGTGCAAACAACCCACACACATTAGCAGCACATCGTAAGTACTCCTTAAATGTTAACTATTAGCAAGTACCCCCCATTTGCGCCATATTCTGGGGTTGAAATAGTTGTTTAGTTCTAGCTTTGAGATTTTCTCAGTCCCAAATGTGAAATTGGATTTGATCACAAATAACTATAACTAAGAATAAAATCCAGTGTGACTCTCTGACATTGGTTTCAGGACTCAGGAGATGCTAGCAATTTAAATGTAAAAGATAAAATTCCTGTCCAGTTCTTAATATTCAGACATAAAGAGTATGGCTCAGTGTTTTTCATGTCAAAACATTAGAAGAGTCTCACCTAACTTTCCAGGTCCTAGACACTTGGACTGATTGCTATACGACCCTCCATCTCACAATGAAAATCTTCACTAGGATTGTTTTTCATAATCTTTCATAGGAGTGCTCTAACCATGGCACTATTTAACGCACTGACTCATTAATTTTTCTTAATTGTACTCGTAGAAGGAGAGTTGCAAAATGTGGATCATAAAAACAAAAGCAAGTAACTAAAATTAGGAGGAGTATTTCAGATAGTGCAAAGATCCTGAGATAGAAATGGGCCTAGTATGTTCAAGAAACAGTAAAAGAACTAGTTTACCAGGATCAGATAAATAAAGCAGAAGGAACATGATCTAGGAGCTTGGATAGCACCTGTATCTGGAGACAGATTGGGTTCTAATGAAATATGAATCAAAGCAATATAGACAATTCAGAAAGTGTTGGTGGTTTGATACAGGGTGGCCAAGATTGCATGGGAATCATTGTGCAATTCTAGAAAAATTCTGCACACAATATAGGCAGCATTTATTAGTATATCTATCATTCTTTGAGAGGGGATTCAAGATTATTTCCAAGTTTATGACTCCAAACAACTAAGAAATTAAGGCTAAATATGCCATCACCTGAGATTAGATAGACTGTGGTAGGAAGAAAATTCAAGAAATTTTCTTTTTGGCATAATACATCTCTAAATGCAAGTTGTAACGTTTAGTAAATTACCACTAAGGAGTTGGAATCTAGGGAAAAGGTTGACTTAATGACATGAATTTAGACTCTAGCATGCATATATGGCATTGCAAAACTGAGACTATTTGAGACCTCCTAGGGAGGGAGTGGGATAGGAAACAAGAAGAAATGAGGATTGTATCCTCATCAAGGTGAGTCCTGAAAGATGAAAAGGATGTACCAAAGAGGGCTCAGAAGAACAGCCAGGATGCAGGCAAGAGAAATAAGAAGGGGAAATGACCTTTGACCCAAAAGGAGAAAAGTCCAATAAGAATATAAAGCAGGAAAATTAAATTTATTGATTCTTTAAGAAAGATAGGAACTGACACTTATGCTGTCTTTACAAATATAGAATCCATAACACCTTGACAGAAGTATCTTGGTGTATTTATGGGCAAAAGGGTAAGATCCAATGAGTCTAAAAGAGAATAGAAGGAAAAACATTGGAAGCATAAAGATTGAAGTCATTAAGGAATTTCCTATAAAAGAGACAGAGAAATGCTTTACTAGCCAACAGAATGTACGAGTACAACTGAAAGGCTTGCCTAAATATGAGACAAGTCCTGTTTGTGTATTTTGGAAAATAAAACAAAAATTCATTGCAAGTTTTAATCCCTTTGGCAAGAGGGTATAAGAAGACTGGCCTCAGGAAGAGCAGGTTGTTATCATTATAACAGGAGGAAAATGGCCATCTGGTGATATCATTGCAGACCTGGAAGAAGGAAGATGAATGGTTCCATTCACAATAAACCACGAGTGGCTGGTCATCTTTAAAAGATCCTCAAATGAGTGCATCAGTCTTAAGTGGGAGTTCTTTGGAATATTAAGATCTAACCCAACTTTGACCTGACTACTGGATCTGAACCTAGGGAAGAGATGCAGTAACTGGTACTTGAACAAATCTCCCAGATGATGCTGATGCATAATTAAGCTCCAGAGCCTCTTTATTCATGAAAGAGGGAGAGGGTCCATCAGAGATTAGAGGGCATAACATCTAAAATTGTCTCTTTGGAGAGTACAGGTGTGAAGTAATGAGGAATCCGTGGAATTGCAATATGGTGCTGAGACCATAGGGTGTTGTTAACTCACAGCGCAGGCAGTGAACAAGATTTCTGTTTTCATCACACTGTCTGCAGCCCCAGAGAAAGAGGGAAGTGAGCAGAATTAGAGTTTAACCAGGCTTGCTGAGTTATCATTTGAGGGTAACAGAGAAAAGGAGAGCAAGAGCAGGTAGAATTATTTGGAACTAAAAGGTGGGCAAGGGCAGGACTCTGATGATGGGCCCACATGGGCAGTGTGGTTCTAAGGGTCAATTAGTTGCATATCTGGCTGGACTAAGGGTACTACTTCTTTATCAAAAGGGAGGAGAAAAAAGATGGGATCTAATAGACAGATGTTGGAAAGATTGAAATCAATGTCAGAGAACTGCATTTGCAATTCAATCTTGGGTTAAGGTAGATTAATGAGAACCATCTGAGAGAAAATAAAGCCCACACAGCAACCAAATCTAATTACTATAAGAGTCAGTTGCAAACATGTACAAAAATATGTTCCAGCTAATATTGGTGGGGAAACAAATAATCAAATATTAACATTACATATAAATAAAGAAGTCTGATGGGCTAGAAAGATGCAAGAAGGAAGAGAGGGAAATATGGATTGTTTATGTAGAATAATCTCCCAAATTCTGGAGATTTTAAGGGAAGGTAAAGAGTATTCTGAAAGTAACAGCAATGGATGAGTAGGTGAGAATAAGTATGGTCACAAAATTTGACCCAATTTGTAACAGCCATACTAGTTTGAAATCAGTTCACTTAAGAATAAATACTACGGTACTTGAGTAAATGTATTGCTTTCTGGTAACCTTGTAGACTGAGAGAGGAGACAGTCATCATCTAAAATATCATCTGTACACTGTGTCTTTCTGTATGTTTTTGGACTACTTCATGAACCTCAGTAGATCTCTCCATCATCACAAGACCATCCCTCTGTGGTCATGGTAGCCATGGAGGGATTTAACAGCCTCTCTAATCACAGTGATAGAGTTGTATTTGGCACAGCTATTGGGGCTGCCACATACAAAGGCAAAGCCTGTGTGGGCCACTAGGAGCTGTTAAACATGGCAGCCAGTCTCTCAGCACCTTCTGCTTCTAATGACTTTAGACTTCAGTAATGGTTTTCTGCTGAGCAGAAATGAAACATTAGTCTCCTTATGTGATGTGGGGGAGCTTTATTTTGCCCCAAATATTTTCCAGCCTGTCTAATTTGGGGTACAACTTAATTGCATTTAGAATTGTCCATGCAGAAAACAATCTTCTCCCAACTCCTTCAGCATCTCGACTCGATTTCAAAATTTCCCCAGAGAAATCTCCCTGTTATGGAAGGCTGTGTGCATACCGAAGCGGACAGGCTGATTGGAAATCCTGTATCTTCACAGCCGACTAATTTCAAGCCGGGCCCAAAGTGCATTTAGCAGTGGAATGTGAGATGGGGCCACCAAAGAGGCATAAGAGGGGATAAAGAGAGGTGGGGCAGGAGTGTAGAGAAAGATGCATATAAGCCCTGAGGACCCGGGGGTGCAGGAAGGAGCAGAGTCAAGACCGCTGCCCCCATTCTTGACTTTCTTGAACATTCTTGCTGAGGTTTGAGTTTTTATTACTTGAAACTTGTTTACCAAGTCTCATGTCCTCTGGCAAGAGACAATCACATTTCTGATTGAGTTCTCACTAGAGTTTATTGAGAATCTACTGCACTTTATGTCAATCTAGATATATGAAGGGTTCTACAAACCTAAGACTGCATTAAAAACATCTACTTTAATTAGCTTTATTTCTGGGGCTGAAGAGATAGCACAGTGAGTAGAGCATTTGCCTTGAGCAAGGCTGACCCCAGCCTTCCCATATGGTCCCCCCAAGCACTACCAAAAGTAATTAATAAATGCAGAGCCAGGAGTAACCCTTAAGCTTCACTGGATGTGGTCCCCAAACAAACAAAATTATTTCTACTTTTAAACATTATATGCTTGGTATAGAAAAATTGGAAACTAAAATGTTTTCGATTATAGTTTTATTTAGAAACAATGTATCCCATATATCCCAGTCTATACATAAAATATAATTTCAGTAACAGTTTTATTGAAAGGTCTGGAGACATAGTGCAGGGAATAAAGCTCTTGTCTTGGGCACTCTCTTTTGTGATTGGTAGAACATCCATCTGATCTAATCAAGGAAAAATCTCTCTTGGGCTGCCACTGTTTGCTGGATTGAGGATTGGGAAATGTAAACTGTTCTCTTATGTGAGAAGGGGTCTCTAGGACACCTTGTCACTTTATTATTCCTTCAGGGCTGAGATTCCATTGAAGCACACCTTCTTCCTTTTGATGCTTTGAGTTTTCCTTTATTTGCCTCATGCATCATTATTGCATCTTGCATTTAGAGCCATATTTGGGGTCCAGAGCTATTAGCAAACTATTTGTCACACTGCAAGCCTATATCACAAAAATACATTTCCATGACTTTCTAATGTTTCATCAAATTGTTCTGGAAAATTGTGGTAACTAAATGTTCAATAAGGGGGAAATGGTTCTTTCCAATATCTTATTATTAAAATTTCTCTTTTGAATAAAAATGTAATTCCTTGTTGTGTGTTCTAAACCATAAGAGATTATTCTCGGAATAAAATATATCTTTCAAAAAGTATAAATATTTCTTTTTCTTTATAAATATTTTCTTAAGGTTTTTTTTTTTATTTGTTTGATTTTTGTTTTGGTGTCACACCCAGTGGTGCTCAGAAGTCACTCCTGGCAGGCTGGGGGACCATGTAGGATGCCGGGAATAGAACCAATATTCATCCTGTGTTGGCTACATGCAAGGCAAATGCCTTACCACTGTGCTAACACTCCGGCCCTATTTTCTTAAGTTTTTAAATAAAACATTTTAGCTATATTCCAATTATCCAATACTGTGGCTAAAATCACCTTACCTTTGGGGCCTGAAATAACGGTGGTGGCGTATTATGACCACTCATAGGACTGTATCTAGCCTGGTAGTTCCCAGTCACATGGAAACTTTCTTCTCATGTATGAGGGCTGATGGTGACAGGATGCTATGGCCTGAGTCATGCTCCAGACCAGAATATCCACATGTTCAGGGATCCGTCTTAGCAACTGAATTCATTGACTATGTGTCTAAGAAAGCAAGTGGGCTCACACTGACCTGCCTTTAGTGGCCTATTCTTGATATCACTTCTCTTATGTTCCAATAGTGAGAAGTGAGAAACAAATACAGGCAAGGGGATGGTCATAAGACCTGATGGCTAAATTTGAGATCATACCTTCATGTCACCACATGTAGAAAAGATAAGAGGAGCGAGTAGCTTGTGCTACTTGCGTTATAGGAGATACTGACCAGATGAAGATGTTTTAAGTTGTTAATGGCCAACTCTGTGTGCCAAAAAAGCAAAGGTAAAACAGGGTCTATTTAGGGAAAAGAAAAGATGGAGTCAGTGAGTTGTAGAAGCACCTCTCAGGATCTGAAGAGTAATACACAGGAATCATAAAATATTTTTGTTTGTTTCTAGGGCTTGGGAGATCCTTTAGGGGTGGATATACCTGGTGATCTCATGGGTTACTTCTGGATCCACCCTCAGGAGTTGCTTTTAGTGGTGTTTGGGGGATCATATGGGATTCTGGGATCAAACCCAAGCTGATCACATTGAAGGCAAATGCCTTACCTGCTGTATTATCTCTCCAGCCTCAAGAATCATAAAAGTTCTTGACATAAAAAAGTGACTTCTCAACCAGTGTTATTCTGCATTTCTTATTCAACAGGAAGATTTTTAGAAATTCTAGGCTACCTGGAGAAAAATATATGTCTGCATTTTGCACACACCAATGCTTTGATAAACACTATGGCATATAAAAGCTTATTATTTTTCTTAACAAAATTAATGACAGGGAATTGAATGAAAGTCTGAATGGAATGTTTCCAGTGAAATTTGACATTGTATGAGCACAATTAAGACATTGTGTGATGGTGACTAAGGAAGCCTGGGTGTTCAGTGTCACGTCCACACACCAGCTCAGGATTCAGGAGGGAGGCAGGAGCTTGTGCTAAGTTTTCCCATTTATATAAATAGCGAGTCTTACATCCCAGTTGTGTGATTAATGTAGTCTTTTGATTGATAATGTACTTTCTCAGGTTCTAAAGTCTCCTGCCTTTGAAGAAGAGCCTATGCAGTAGTTTAATAATTAAATTAGACCGGAGTGGAGCCAGAGAACAACCTAATCTATCTCTCTGCCATGTACTTCACTCTAATGTTTTATCCTGTTGTCCACCATTGCCATGTGGGCAACAAGCTATTTGCATTTTATCCTTATGCATTTCAGCTCATTATAGGGGAGCAACTTATCTACCAATCATTTCCAAGTTAAAAAACATACTGTCCCAGGGTATTATTTTCTGATTATCTTTAATTGTTATTGTTCTTTTAATCTCATAGAATTCTAAATTGTGGAGGCTGGAGAGATAGCACAGCAGATACAGCGGTAGGGCATTTGCCTTGCAAGCAGCAGATCCAGGATAGATGGTGGTTCAAATCCCGAATCCTGGCAGCATCCCTTATGGTCCTCTGTGCTTGCCAGGGGCAATTTATGAGCACAGAATCAGGAATAACCCCTGAGTACTGCCTTGTGTAACCCAAAAACCAAAAAAAGAAAAAAAAAGAATTCTAACTTTTGATTCAGTTATAATCTCTTTCTTGGCCAGAGAGATAATACAGGGGTAAAGGACTTGACTTGCATGCTGCCAACCTCAGTTTGATTCCTTGTACCTCATATCTCATATGGTCTCGGGGCCAGAGAGATAGCTTGGAGGTAAGGCGTTTGCTTGCATGCAGGTCAGTGGTTCTAATCCCAGCATCCTATATGGTCCCCTGAGCCTGCCAGGAGCAATCTCTGAACATAGAGCTAGGAGTAACCCCTGAGCACTGCCGGGTGTGACGCCCCCCCCCCAAAAAAAAACCTTATAATGTTTCTTGAGCACCACCACAAGTGATCCATGAACACAGCTGGATGTGTTCCAGATACAAAACTAACATTTCCTATCTTCCCTGCCTTAGAATAGCCCTTTCCCCAAACTGGGAAACCAGTTTATACTCTGCTGTTCTAGTGTTGAAAGGGATAGGGAAAAGAGGCAAGGGATAGTTCTTGGTACTACCAAGATTCATCTTTGGTGTTCTGGACGGTACAGTTCTCTTCCTCACAGGAGATTTTGGAGGATCCTTTGAGACCCTGTCCTCATCGTCAGGAATCCATTTCTTCATCTCTCCCTGGGGTGGCAGCATCTCCCCCACTGCCTCCTCACCATAACTCCTAGTCTACTGCCCCTTCGAGGCTACCAGGTAACATTGTCTGTGGGCCAGAGCTCTATGGAAGTTGCACAGTTCCCTCTGGATTGTTTTTCTAGTGCCATTCCCTCTTAACTTTGGTACTAACCTCAAGGCTGCTAGTGCATCCACAGATACTCCTTTTCTAGCCTCTGCCTTCTTACCAAAGATTCCACCAGGCAGTGGAAGTAGGGCATACTAACAACTCTGGAGTCCCTCCTTTTGGAAACTTGAGCTGTTCATAGCACCAGGGATCTGGGAGCTGGTGCTGCAATGTATTTTAGAATCAAACTATAGAGCAGTTATGTCCCGACTCCTCTTGTGATTTTCTTTCTTTTTTCTTTGGTGTCTGTATCACAACCCAGTGGTGCCAAGAGCTAGCTCCTAACTGCATTCATTCCTGTTCAGTTTGGGGAACCATATGGGACACAGAGGATCAAACCTGTATAGGCCACATGCAAGGCAAATGCCTTAATTGCTGTACTATTACTCTACTCCATCCTGTGCTTTTCTTAACAGTGGTTAGGGCTGCCCCAAAGTAGGCTTTGTGCTAACATTTCCTTTAATGTCATTTACTTTGGTGCTTTGTTTTATTGGCAGCAATAACTGGGAAGCTGGAAAACAAAGATGCCCTTCAGAGGCTTCTAAATGAAAGGGGATTAAGGATACCTTAGCTTTGAGTACAAGCCTCAGGCAGCTATCTCCTGGGGTTCTCTTTGTATTTTTCCATTTATATTTCTTTTATTATGAAATTAGGGTTCATCTTTTCAAATGTAATTATTCATGCTTATGTGCTTATATCATTTATGATTCAAGTACATTTTCTAAGAGAATGAGATCACTGTAGCTCAAAGGTCTTTGCCCTCTCGTCAGGATGGTGATTCAGTTGAGTGTCAGAGAATATGATGTTTCTGGGACCTCTGGTGCTAGGGATTCCCTACTTTACTCTGCTGATTTCAGGGACCTCCAGGGCAGTATTCAATGATACCTGGGGAGCAGTGAGATGCTGTCAATTCTTTTGCATGTTACCCTCTGTACTTATTTCTTTGACTATCTGAAAGATCTTCACCAATCTTTTGTTAGCCCTATTGTGAGTTTTTTATTCCAAAATAAAATCTGCTAATTTTAGCAGATTAGATTTTATTTAATGTAAAGGGAAGCCATGCATGGGAACAAATGGATTGTGTGTGCGTGTTCATTTACGTAATTAGTTATTAATTTGAGGCCATATCTCACAGAGTTTAGAGGTTACTTCTGGCTCTGCACTCAGGAGTAACTCCTGGAAGTGCTCAGGGGACCATGTAGGATGACAAGGACTAGAAATAAATTGGCTGCATGCAGGAAAACACCCTACCAGCTGTAATATCATCTTGCTCCTATTTTGATTTTTTTACTATTTTATTCAAACCATTGTGACTTACAAAGTTTTTCATAATTGGGTTTCAGAAATACAATGTTATCAAGTAACCTCAGTTCTCAAGGGCCTATTTGGTTTGATTATACCTTTCTTTCTTTCTTTCTTTCTTTTTTTAAATTTTTATCTAGGCATGGGGTGATAGGATGAGTCTTTCTCTTTTAGAGTCATTTCACTAAACAGAGTCCCTTTAAATTTTATCCAGGTTGTCACAGTAGCCAGATCTTACCTCGCCTCCAATTGAACACAGTTCACCGATTTCCTCACAGTCTCTTCATCCATTCAGTCATCAGGAACAGTTTGGTTGGTTCCCTGCCATAACTGTTGTGAATAATACTGCCAGGAACATAGGGCCACATGTATTTTTAATTAATATTTTTATAGTAATCTAGAGTTAGAATTTCTCATTCATAAGGAAACTTTTTTTTTTTATTTTTGGCTCACACCCGGTGACCCTCAGAGGTTACTCCTGGCTATACACTCAGAAATAGCTCCTGGCTTAGGGGACCATAATGGAGGTTGGGGGAATCGAACTGCGGTCCATCCTAGGTCAGCCATGTGGTAGGCAAATGCCCTACCACTGCGTCAACACTCTGGCCTCAAGGAAACTATATTTATTTATTTGGCATTTGAACTATACCTACCTATGCTCAAGGATTGCATCTGACAGGTTCAGGGGATCAATGGAGTGCTGGAAATCAAACTTGGGTCAACCACATGCAAGGCAAGTGCTTACCCATTGTGCTGTCTCTCCAGCAGCAAAGCAATTCTATTCCCAACGCTTCTTATCTTTTCAACATAGCCCACAATCACAAATACAAGGCAAAAGCTGAAGTGGCTTCGATTTTTTTAAGAGATGATGAACAGTTTTCATTGTCTACGACTATATTTATGCCCTCCTTGGAAAAGTGTGTCTGCACATTTCTAAATTAGGCCTTTTATTATTTTTCTGGAAGAGGTGCATGAATTCTTTATGTATTTTGGGCTTTTGGTCAGTTAACTGTCAAGGGTGTGAGTTGTGATTTTTCCCTCCCAATCTGGAGCGTGTTAATTTTGTAAGGGGTTTTTTTTTTTATTTTTATTTTTGAGTTTTGGGGCACACTCTGCAATACTCAGGGGTCACTCCTGTCTCTGCAGTCATACATCACTCCTGGAGATGTTTGGGGGAGCATATGAGATGCTATAAATAGAACTGCTCAGCTGTGTGCAAGGTAAATACTCCACTCACTGTAATCTTTCACTGACCACTGTAGTAATTTCTTTTCACTGCAATATTTTAATTTGATAGAATCCGATTTTCCCCCTAAGTTTCCCTTGTGGCTGGAGCCAAGTCTTTAAGGGCAACTCTATGACAAGAAAGGGGACCATTGAGAGTGTAGGAGTAATATGGTAATGGTAGGAGTAGTGATTGAAAGCCAGTGAATCCAATCAGAACTTAGTTGGTGGGCATAGTGTGGTCTCAAACATTTAAAAAGTTGTGAGGCTTAGATTCCTCAAACCTATCAAATGTTTTAACCAATGTTTCTTCAGTAGAAACATTAAAAATAAACTTAAATCAATTTTATTTGGCATGACTTGTATATGATAAAATAATATGTATTTGGGGGTCAGAGGACAACTCCTAATTATACAAGGCTGAGTCAATGCTCAGCCCAGTGATGTAGTAGGTCTGTTATGGCCCAGCAGTGAACTACCATTTTTACCAAGGTACACAGCGGCCTCCAATAATACCTTCACTTGTTAATGCTTAGGGATTCATGAAGTATTAAAAATAAAATTTGCTTGGCCACTGACCTTTCTTCCTGGCCCCTAAAGTAGGGTTTGATAGGGTTTGGCAGGCATATATATCTATGAAACCAAAATAAATATGCATGAAACTATTTTCCCCAAAATTTCTATGTCTCTTCTTAGCCTAATCCCAAGCCAGGTCATTCCCTCAGTTTCCCATAAGTTTTCCTGTAAAACCAGTTAATGAAGCTTATGAAAAACTAAAGCAAAGAAAAAAAGAAAGAACTACAGGCACTTGTAATGCGAGGCTGCCAGTGCAATTAGGTAAGGTTATTAGTAGGAAAATAGGTGAGGATGCCTTGTTTGGGCATCGGAAACATGTGAAGATAGTTAGGGATAGCCTGTCCTGAGATAAATTACAGCGCAGCAAGTGATGAAGGAGGCTTGATTCTGCAGCTTCTGTTTCTACAGCTCCCATTTCTGGTTTTGACTAGGGTTAAGGCATCTGCCACCCACCTGAGTGCTGTGGGAAGTTTCTTTAGCTGCAAATGTGATCAACTGCTTTGCAAGGAGTATCAAGGACTCAAGAACTCTTAAGTCATGCACTTCAACAAGAATAATATAATCCAATTTTTCCAAAGGGCACAGGAGCTAAATAGACACTTGTCCAAAGCAGATACAAAGATGGCCAAGAGGCACACAAGATGAGGTCACTTGTTATTAGGGAAATGCCTATCAAAGTCCCATAAAAGATCACCTCACACGCATGCAAAATGGATTCCAACTGGGAAAAGACATGCAATGATTGTCTCCTGGGTATAAATCATATTTCACTAAAGCTCCTGGAAGCTTTCCAATATATTCTTTTTAAAAAATGTTTTTAATAAGAAATGTTCTGAGACTATAGTCTTGGAAATTCAAAGCTAGCAGCCCTATGATCGGCAAGAGACTGGGAGACACTTAATTCAAGTTACCCAGAAAGAAAGAGAATGGAAGACTTGGCTAAGAGCAGAAAGGATACAGAGAGCTTGAGCATGCTCTATGCTGTGGTGCTCTGCTGGACTTCTTCATCCGGGTACAGCTGAGAGACCAACAGGGGTCAGTGATCAGATGCTGGACAGGCAAGAACAGTTCATCCTGACAGTTCCTTCCTAACACTTTCTCCAGATGCCATTTCAAACAGAGTAGCTTCTCCCCGAAGGACTGTTTCCCACCCCCTCTCTGGCAGAGCCAGCCAAGCAACTCAGACATTTCTATTAGATTAGGAGTCAGGAAATGAAAGAAACCTTGACTCACAGGGGAATTGTTCTCCAGCCACATGCCGGCTGGAAGAAATGCAGAAAGAACCAGAAATACTTTGTTGGGAGGGAACTAAAGAAATGATCCCCTTTCTCACTGCTCTGTTCTTTCTACTACCACTTCCTTTTACTAATCCATTCTTCCACGGCCCTTGAAACCCTGTTGATCAGGAATCATCCTGTCAGGGAATTGGTCACTGAAACAGAATTAGCACCATAGTAATGCTTGATATGTTGGACACAGCATGCACTTATAAACTGGGCAGAAGAAGGTACAGATCCCAGCTTGCTGTTTTATTTTCTGCGTGTCTTCAGGAAGATGGTTTCTCTTGCAGCCCTAGTGTCTGTGTGTGAGCACTGAAGACATGGTTATCCAATTTCATAAAACATACACACAGCATCTAACCCACTGCACATGAGAGGAACTCCATGGTCCACTGCCTGCAGCTTAGTGCTCAGAATTTTGAGATCCTAAAGAATTCATAGTCTTTTATTCATTTCCTCAAATTTCTACAGGCAGTTCATGATCTTTTTAAAATGCAAATTCTTAAAACTAACTTGGGCCGGCCAGTACAGAGAATGGTCTAGACCCTGTCAGCATATCTGAAGGATAACCTTTGGGTATATGTCTCCATATTCCTACAATTAAAAGTATTAAGCAATGCTTAGTACAATTGCATGATCAATCAACTTTAAAGTTGCTCTTATTTTCCCAACAGCAAGTTCAAGTGCCCATACTGAAGCCTCTATTTGATATTTATGTGTCTGTTTCAAAAGTCTCGGTCGAGAAATTGGCATTTACTCCTTGTCTTCTCTCATCATTAGTGACCCCAGATTTTGACCTATGGGGAACACTAAATAGGTTTCTACCCACTCTGTTATTGGTTTTTGCTCCTGCTCATTGACACCAACTCCCTGTACAGACTCTATCACACTCTTCTCTCTCTGTTCTGGGAATATGCAGCTTAAAGACCAACTCCTTCCATGTCATAGGGTCCTGCTGAGAGTGTCTTTAGGTAGTCCTTTAATGCTCTTCTGTCACAGAAAGGGCAAACCCTGACTACCCAAGGGCTTATTCATTTGATTCTCTATTGAAAGGGCCAGCAGAGAAGTTGTTCTCTCATTCAAAAATATTTCTGCCTAAGAACCTTAGACAAATACTTTATCATGTGATCCAGGAGAGTTTAACAAAGCTCTTACAGAGCTCCAGGTCAAGACCTGGCATGTTTTAATAATTTTTATGTTATTTTGCTTTTCCTAACAAGGATATTGCCTGGGTCTCCTTCAGAAAGGCACCATGCCTAGATGGGTGGTGGTCTTGGGTTTCTTCATGAATCCACAGAACATGATTCTAATCTCTAATATTTCAACTAATTAATAGTCAGAGGCTTGAGCCAGAATTGCAGACCCTGCAGATGGAGCTAAAGATTCATCCCTAGTTTCCTTTCATCATGGAAACTGGGTTTTGAAATGGACATTGCCAGCTTGAATAGTCTGTCCAGGTGCCTGTCCTTGTTATCCTTGGGTGTGCTAATTACAGGAAGCTCACCTGTTGGTAGAAATCTCCTGAATCTCATGGTAAGCCCTAAATTTAGTTCTAAGTACAAGGTTCTGTATTCCTATAATTAAGAGTGTTAGGCAATGCCTGGAGCAGTGTAATCCACTCCCATTCAAACAACTTCCTGCTGCATTAGGTGACTTCATTGCACCAAACAGCTGCTCAACCAACATTGGCATAATTAACACATTTTAGAATTGTGCTTATTGCCTGGGAGGCATAGTTGATCATTTTTATATAACTGGTCAGTTCCTCAGAAGATTAGACGTAGGTTTTAAGTCAGCATGAGAAAAAAATTTCCTTGGAGTTCTCAACATTTCAATAAATCAATCCTAGCCTGCCAGGTGGTATGAAAGGGACTAGGAACAGCATGGTTATGACTAAGGTCCTACATTTTCAGAAAAGGAGAAAGGGCAAGCACATAGTGATTTACTGTTGTAACAGGGCCAAGAATGACTAGAAACCAAAGGAGGACTCTAACCTCAAGACACAGTGCCCAGGCTGAGGTTCTGTGATATAAGCTAACATGAAACCAACATTGTGTGTTAACTTAGCTGCCACATTTCCTTGCACTTGACCAGGAAGCAAAAGACAAAACCAGCAGTACAGATTTCGGTACCCAGCACCTGCTTACCCAGATGTCAGTTCAAGGACAAAGGACAAGGTCAAGAATTGTGAGCTCCATCACCTACAGCTCCTTAGCAGGCATTGTATACCTCTGCAGTTTCAAACAGGAGACTCTTGAAGGGAAGAGGGTAAAATAGCTGTTCCTCAACAAGTTGTTGACCCAGAGGCTCAGGATTGGAGCTTAACCTCAATAGAAAATGTAATCTACCCTACAAAGAGCCATCAACCTTCCAATGAATAACCAATTTTTCCCTTCTGATTTATAACTTGCCTAATATCACAGGTTTGAGAATGATACGATGTTTTCCTAACCTACAGCCACTATTCTCATTTGTTTCTTTTCAGTGTTTTGTTTTGGGACATACCTGGCTGTGCTTAAGGATGACTCCTAACAAAGCTAGGAAAACCATATTGGTATGTGAATTGGAACCAAAGTCAGTTGCATGTAGGGTTAATGTTTTAAGCCCTGTACTGTCTCTCCAGTCAACTTTGGCATTTTGGTTCTTTTTTGTTTGTTTGTTTTTTAAATAAAAGCCCTATTCCTAGAGTATTTAGTAGTTCTAAATCTTTACTCTCCAGGAGGAATGCCTCTCATCCAAAAGGAGGAAGAAATCACAGCTTCTCTAAGCTGCTATGTTAGGGTTGGTAATGGAGAAGCTTGCTGGTCACTGCTACCCAAATCCCCTCTTTATGTGCTATTGAGCAGCTGTAGTAGCACTTGACCACATAGGGAATGCACGTTTCTTCTGGAGAAACCAGCTCACTAGGTTTCTGCTGCTCAACTGGTCAGCCTAGGCCAAATAGCCTGTGGAAGATTTATGTTTTGCTTTTTTTTTTTCTTTTTTTTTTTTTTTTTGGTTTTTGGCCACACCCGGCGGTGCTCAGGGGTTACTCCTGGCTGTCTGCTCAGAAATAGCTCCTGGCAGGCACGGGGGACCATATGGGACACCGGGATTCGAACCAACCACCTTTGGTCCTGGATTGGCTGCTTGCAAGGCAAGCGCCGCTGTGCTATCTCTCCGGGCCCTATGTTTTGCTTTTGACATGACCGTCTTATTTGGAATTCCTGTTTGTACCTGGACTACAGCAGCCATTGTGTGAGCATAAGGAAAAGCCAAAAGAATCCAGAGATGCTAATCTAATCTAACAATTTGACACCATGGAGCCTATGAACCCTCCTGAAAGCACCTACTGACAATTTCCTGCTAACTATTCCTGGGAATAGTCTGACAGAGGCTCTCACTTAAAAGTAGTCATATTTTACATGATCAGAGTAAGAAATGTTTCTAAATTATATCAAACCTTATAAAGGTGCAAACATGACACTTCTAGATTAAATTATATTTTTTCCAGTTTGGAGGCCATAATCATCAATGCTCAGGGCTTACTTCTGGCCCTCTGCTCAAGGATGACTCCTGGTAGAACTCAGAAGACCCCACGGATGTTAGGTATCAAACACACGTCATTAATGTGCAAGAGAAGTACCCTCCCCACTGTACTATCATTCTAACTGTAGATCAAACTATTTCCATTACAAATTACATAAAGATAGAACGTAGATCAGCAGGATATGGGAGTAGAGACCAGAAGTGGCCCTTTTCTCTCGGTATGTGCTTATGATAGACTGGGACCTTCCTTTACTCATGGAGAAGAGCTGGCTCAGTTAACAGCTTGAAAATCTTTAGTCGAGAGCATAAAAACCGGCTAACCTTTGCAAAAGCTGGCTCCCTGTGTGACACCAGGCGGGGAAAATCCGCGAAAGTACACCGGCCCAGTGGGGCTCAGCTGTGAAAGACTGTGAGTGTGACCTGTCTATGTCTGTCTACTGTCCTCTTGCGTGAAACTCTTGCGAGTGGGGCAAAAAGAGGCTCCGCTTCGCTACGCGCCCGTGCACTCTTTCTAAGGAAAGAACTCCATTGCAACAAGAAGGAAAAATCACACTAAGAACGGCGCTATATCACAGAAGCAAACATTTCTCTCTGGACTGTCTTCTCTGTTGCATGCTCGGGCCTAAGATTTGACCCAGTGTGAGGCTTCATCCACGAAGGACTCCCCTCCCTTAGAGGCAAGTCAGCCCATCCAGAAAGGGAGGAGCCAGAGGAGTGTGCTGCCTACATCATATAGACAATGAATACCACCACAACACGTAGAAAACCCCACAATACAAGTGTGACAATGGGGAAACAACGCAGGCCAGCATCAGACATAATGAAGATGACAATTCTGAGGACCAGATAATGACTGAACAACTAATCAACCTCTCAGATAAGGACTTTAGACTAGCAATATGGAAGGTGCTCAACAGACTCCAAGAAACCATGGATCGAGTTGAACAGAACACTAATAAGAACCAAGAAAATATGAAGGCAGAAATGACAAAACTCCAAACTGAAATAACATGTCAACTAACAGGACTGAAAAAGTCAGTAAACGAAGTGAATGACAAAATGGATAAGCTCTGGGACAGGGTATCAGAAGCTGAGAATAGACTTGGTGCTGTGGAAGATGAGATACATAACAATTCCATACAGCAGGAGAGATTGGACGAAAATCTTTAGTCACCATTTCCAGAAATATGTTCTTCCAGGAGACCAGTGTCTTTCAGTGTCTTGGGATACAAGACCACCCTAGATTATCAAGGTATGTCCATACAGAACGGGGGCATTTTGCAATACGCATGTGACCTTCCAGCTCACACACAGGACTCTGTGAGCTCCCAACCCAAGGACTACTCAGGATTGTTAAAGCACTCCATATTTCCCCTTTCCTGCCACTCTTCTCTACCTCACCCATCAGGCAAATACTCCAGTACAAGATTCCTGATCTAACCAGCCTTCTGAAAAGCACTGGAAATAGTTAAAGAGAAATCCTGTAGACATTTTAGTGTCAGTTTAAGCCATCTCTTTAAATACTCCAAAGATATATGAAAGGAGTTTGGGGTCAAAACTGTCTTGCATGAAGATAAGATGCTCATGGCTCTCTTTAATTACAATGTGTAGGGCAGCTGGTCCCTGAAAACAAGGAGACAGGGAGCACTCTTAGAAAGATGCCAGTGGCTTCCTTCCTGGTCCTCCCCCCCCCCCAATCCGGAAAGCTCTTCTCCCCTAAGAACTAGCCCTTCCTAGTGCTGTTTAGTGGTCTCATCCTTTGACTTACTGGAGTGCAGAGGAAGGATTAAATTTCTCTTTCCAGATAGAAAATACCTCCTTATGAATCCAGTACACTCATATCAGCTAAAAACAGTTTCAGGCACAACCCCCAACACAAAGGATTTGCCACTTAATCATTTTTGCTGCAGGAATAATCCACCCTGGCCGGGAAAGTCTCAAGTAATCCTTGGCAAGCAGCAGCTGCTGACTAGGGCAAGGCTGCCATTCTGCAGGGTCAGGCAGAGGGCGGTGGGATCGAGGCCATGTGCCACTGGCTGGCAGAAGTGGAAATGCTTCGTAAGTGACGTCCTGCTGTGCTTGGAAAACAGATTAGCTGGAGAGAACACATGGATAAACAGCAGAGTCCAGAGGGCATCAGAAGACAGCATTGAGGGTTCAGAAGGGGGTACAGTGTGGAGAGGGAAGAGGAGACAGATGGGCTGGGCTCTAGCACCCATGTTCACTTACAAAGTCAATTAATTCCTGGGTGCAAGATTTTCCAAGGCATGTGATGGGGGAGAGCTTAAAGGGCAAGCCCAGAATAAAATCAGAGGAGGGCTAAGTCAGTCAGAATGGAATGGATAACTAGGGGACACCCCCCAAAAAATTAAGCAAGAAGATGAGAATTTCCTAGGGAGTCTGAGTCTGAGAGTGCCTGGCTTGATGGAAATGGCAAGCAGAGTTCCAAGTAGAAGCCAAGAGAGGATCAAATGTGGTCTCTGACTAAGGTGAGAAACCAAGTGTGAACTTGGACCTGGACAGGAGGTCAAGCCAGCAGGAGCGGGTGACAGGTTGGCTGGGCATCCTGGCTTCCAAGTGAGGCCTGATGGATGGCTGGTCACTGCTGATCTTTATTCCCCTCATTGAGATGTTCTGCTCATTTTCTCTGTTGCTTTTGTTTCTGCCTGGCTTTTTTCTAGTATATCATTATATCCGGTAGAGCATTAGCCTTTCCTTTTTTTTTTTTTTTTTTTGGTTTTTGGGCCACACCCGGTGATGCTCAGGGGTTACTCCTGGCTATGCACTCAGAAGTTGTTCCTGGCTTGGGGGACCATATGGGACACTGGGAGATTGAACCGCGGTCCATCCAAGGCTAGCGCAGGCAAGGCAAGGCACCTTACCTCTAGCGCCACCGCCCGGCCCCTAGCCTTTCTATCTGAAAACAGAAGTGAGTGATTTCACATGATCTGAGTGTCAGTGGGGACTGTACCACGTGGTTCCTGAGGCTTCTTCCTAGGAATGTGGTTACTCTTAAGGCCCAAGCTGGCCTCACTTCGAGGTCTAGCAAGGAGCATGGAACACCTTGAACCCTAGGTGAGACTTAAGTCCATCCTTTCCAATGATACATGACAGAATGCAACAAAGAATCTCCAGTGCTCCTGCAGGATGTGACTTAGAGTCCAGAGTCTCCAAAGGCTTCCATACAGCTGGGAAAGCTCCAGGAGTGCCCTCTATATCTTCCCAGAGTCCTACCATGATACACTCTGTCACCAGCAATGGATTTCACTCAGCAATGGATTACTGCAAACCACAGCACCAAGGTCCATTTGCTCCCTCTAATCCAATGCAACTGGCCAACAAAGTAAGCAGAATGATGCCCCCACTACTATTCCACAGAACCTATAACTCTGCTTCCCTACAAGGCTAAAGGATATTTGCAGTTATGAGTAATAGATGAGGACACCCTGGATAAACTGGGTGGGCACCAGGTAATTGTAAAGGTCTTGTGGATGAGGGGAACAGGAAGATCAGGACACCTAATAATAGGGGTGCAGTGATGTGAGTCCCTGAGTTGGGGCTGGGGAAGCCTCTCAAAACTTGCTATGAAGTAGCCCACTAACATCTGGATTCCTGACATTTGGCCTCCCAAACACTCCATCCTTAATGTGCATTGCATTAAGCCAGCCTATTGATGACAACTATACGGTAGCCATGGAACCTCAGGCATGGTTAAGAAGCCAGACTGATTTCCTACCTTATGGCTTCCCCTGACTTTCTCATAGGCAAAGGCAGACATTTCAACCACCCCAGCCCTGACTTCCGTATGCATGGGGCATCTTTCCCATTAGTGATTTAGGGAGCAGCTTGTAGTCAACAAAGCAGAGAATCTGTTTCTTCCTCTACCTCCACATGGAAGGATTAGGAACTCAAATATGGGGGGAAATTTGTGGTCAAGACCTACCTACCACAGAAGGAGAGACAAGGCAGCTGACCATCAATCACTCACCAGGACAAACTGGGATTGTTGAAGGACTTAAGGTCTCTGGACCTAAAGATTGCTGTTATCATGCTGCTTGGACCAGGCTGCAAGACACCTATCAGAGCTCTGCATGAAGTCAGTCACAGAAAAGTGGGGGCCCCACTCCTGACTAGGAAGCTTTATTTCAGGAAATTCAAGCCTAGGGAAGTTATTCTTAGTGCTCCAGCTGCTGGTATCCCATAGTAGGTGATTTATTGGGTAAGCACTAAACACCCTCAGGCCCAATCCAGGTGTGTGGTTTTCATGTCAATGCATTGGTCCCAGCAGTTTTGGGCTAGAAGAATAATTGCTGCTGCTCCTGCTGCTATGAGGATGACGATGCTATGCTGACAACGAACACGACGATGACGACTACTATGCCTCCCTGGCTTGTTTGAGCATCCCTTGCTGACCAAAATCAAATTGCACATGAGACTGCCTGGCTTATGAGGGTTGTCAGGGTGCTATTTGGGGTGCCTTCTAACAGCAAATCTAGAAGTCCCTCAGCCCAATTAGACCGGAAGTTCTGAGGCTGGAGCCCCAAGATGCCAGGTTTCTGGCCCCTCCTTGATGTTTCTTCCTGAAAAGCTGAGCGAGATACTCGCCTCTTTCTGAGGCTCTCGTGCAGATGTTCCCACATGCAACCACCATGGCTCACACACAAACTCTCAGATGAGAAGTGAATGAAGAGTCCACTACCCCCTCACATAAGAGAACCCCCTCAGGTCTCCCATTATAAATGCCCTGACATGAATTTTAGGTTCCCATTTATTTCACCTTGGATCCCGCATTCCTTAGTCAAGCCAGCTTTCCCTTCACCTGACTTTATCACAACTGGTAGTGGCCAGGTAAATGCCAGAATCACTCAGTATGGGCCTGCATAGCTAGAAAAATGTCAGCACTATTGGCTTTACTTTGTCCATGGATCTGAATCACATTTTATTCACCTCCAACTTTGTGCTTTTCACGACATGACTATGTTCTATAGGTACAAGGTGGATCATCCTGAGTTGGGTGCCTTCTCTTGTAGACCCAGGAGTCCCCTGCACCCATATTCTGGTTGCTTCTCAGAGCAACACATGGGACAAGCAGCATTGCCAGGTGGCCCCTTGGACTAGGCTCTTTCTCATCCTTCTTAAGCAAATGCCTGTTTAATGAGCCATTGAGAGCACAGGCCTGACTGCCAGGATTCAGTGTGAATCACTCAGAGCAGCTCTGGGAGCCAAATGGAAGGACCTTCCCACCCCCTCCACCCCCTGTACCTCCTTGTATGAAAAGATGAGAAGCAGAACAGGTATGTGAGGGCACTGAAAAGCGAGAAAACAGAAATGCCTGGAGCAAAATGAACTGTATTTCCTTGCAAAGGAGTTTGAACACCACTAATCTGAGTTTTCTCTCTTCTGTACCAGAAACTTGTGAGGCAAAATTGGCTGCATGACTGGGGTATTTCCTCTGTCAAAACCTCTGGGGAGCACCTGCAAGCACCCCCCCAAACACAGACACACATACCTGACCTGACACTGCCAAGAATGGACTCACTGAGATACTCCCCTCTCTTGTACAATGGCTTGGTGTTGGCTGGCTGCTTGGCTGTCAACCAGCCTACAGCCATGAGCACAGCCTACTCTTTAGTTCCCTTGGTTTTCTCCTTTAGAAAATTAGATACTAGAGAAGAGACATTATTTGTCCTGTTCAAGCAGTCTTTTATTCTTGCAACCCAAATTCAAAAATTATGTTGCTTCAATTTCTGCCATTTGACTTGCCCATCATCTTCACTTGGCCCCTGTGAGAATGCCCTGTCCTCTCTAAGATGTTCCTCCAATCACAGCAGTCTGGTTATTGGATCTGCTCCACAGCAGCAAATGGGAGTAGAGTGAGGGGGATAAAAAGAGCAAATGGCTGCATTTCTGTTCTGCTTTCTCTGACTTCACCAAGCCTCCATGCTGCAACACTACCTGTTACAGAAAAATAAATAAGTTACTTAATTACTTAAAATAAATTTAAAATAAATAAATAAAACTGAAAAATGGCATCACTCAAAATAGGTGATAGAACAAATCACTGGTTGCAGCTAACAAATATTATTGCATTTCTCTAAGATTTGAATATAGCCAGAGACTCCATTCAATGCTGCAGCAGTTCAGGGTTTTATAAAGTGCAGTGCCTTTGGCACTGAGCTTGGGCTCTGGGTGATTTTGCTGGCAACCCTGCATGCTGAGTAACTGTCACTGGCCTTCCCGGCCCTGCCTCAGAATGATGGACTCCAAGGCTCCCACTGCTGGGACAGAGATTACCCATAAGCTAATTGAGTTTGCTGGCCTTGTGAATGCATCCGGGTAGGTAATATGATGATGTAATGCTGTTTTCCCGGCCTCTGTGTTCCATCTTCCAGAACGAAGGCCTTATTTATGAGCCGGAAGCCAAATCCAAGGCAGTCTGGTCTCTCAAGGTGGCAAAGGCCAGACTGTAACAGAGAATGGCTGAGTTTAGCTTTGTGTTCATGTGTATCTTGAAGGCAGAAGTTTGAGCTGTGCAGAGCAGCCTCCAGGAATCTGGGTAAATGTGGACCCCCTTTCCCAGGGGTTCTGGGATCTGCAGGAAACCTCCAAGGAAGATTGGGACATGCATACATGTAGCATTCCATCCATGCGAGGCTTACTGGTCTGGGAGCCACACTTGAAGAGGGAGCTGTGGTTTGAGGAATGCCTGGACATGCTGTCATTCATGTCAATAGAAGTAGCATAACCAGGCCAAGTTAAGTCAATCCAGTGGAGATGGGTCCAGGAGTCCAAAGTTGATCACAACTGTCAGGGTCTCTAGTGGAGGTGACTTTCCTATCTCAGGCAAAGCAGGAACTAGACAAGGGAGGCAATTTGGACCTTGGGGGAAGAGGTGAAAAAAAAGGAGGCATCTAGTCTTAGAAATCTCATGGACCCTTACGTCTGAGGCTGAGCTTCCTGAAGGTACCTCTCCCAGAGAATCTCCCTTTAGTGAAAAGGAGCTGACAGGTTCACAGACATGCAGACACACTGATGAGATTGAATGAGAAGTCCAGAAATGAATTCTAGCACAAATTGTGATGGGGTTTCCAACAAGGTTGCTCCGTGGGGAGAAGGTGTTTCTAAGCACTGGGAGCAATAGAATCTGGGTCTCCACAAAAGAGAGAATAAAGTGACCCTTACCTCACAGCAGAGACAGAACAAGCTCAAAGAGGAGCCAAGGTTCTAACTAGATGAGCTAAAACTATGCAGCTTTTCAATAAAAACCCATAGAGGAAGAGAAGAGACAGGTATGGAGAAGAGAGGAAAAAATAGTTCCAGGCACACAGTCTGGCATAGACATAGACTGATCACCCTGCTTGGGCTTCAGGGAAATTATCTAGGGCAGAGAAGGTCAGTGATGAAAATAAGTTAATGGTGAAATAGTAAAAATAGCCCTACCCCCCAGATCCAGGAGATAGGCCAGGTAGGAGAAAATGCAAGCACCAAAGGTCATTCTAAAGGAATGGACATGACCTTCGGAGGAAGAGGAAGATAGGCAACACAACAAAATAGGGAAACAGCATGAGACAGGTGGGCCAGGTGATAGGAGGTGTGAGGCTAAGGGAAGGAGATTGTATTCATGGTTGGGGAAATGGGTGCCTAGGCAGTGATTTCTGAGAGTTCTCCCCTGTTCTTCCTCTGTGAAGTGTAGACAGTGAAGGCAGCTTGGAGACAGGCTCAAGCCAGCAATTTGCTTGAAACATGGTGATGAGAACTGGCTGTTCTGGAGATGTTATATGTCAGGGCCTTTAAAGCTGACAGGGGTTACAGATGACAGAGCAAAAAGGAAAAAAATAAAATATGAACCACAAGATATTTGCCCGAGAACAGGTAGTTGATGATTGTAAGTAAACATACAAGTTAGGGATGGACGTTGGTATTTTTTAAAGAAAAATGCAATATACTGATGGGACCACCTGGGCTTAGATATTCATCAATTATGTTAAGTGCTTAGTTTGAATAGTTTGGAGACTTTAATGGCCAGTCAAATACTTGAGCCTGAAGCTCAATGAAGAAGAAGTCCTAGGTGAAAAGTAAAAATCTGGTTGGAGCAAAAGCCCAACAGGCTAGAGCTGAGCCCTTTCTTGGCCCCTCATGAGCCAAACCTGAGCTACCACTTAGTAACCACTGAGCATTACAAGAGGTGGCCCAAAACCTAAAAAAAAATAAACCTTTAAAACTTAAAACAAAAAAAAATGTGTGTATGAGTAATATGACTAATAGAATTTGTAGATGTGTATATTCTCATTTAGTAATGCATTTAAATAATAATAGATGCACGTGATATGTGTTTCTACACAAATAACTGAACTCTATGTATGTATTTAATATAGCCATAGATCTCAAATATGGAACTGGCACATTAAGTATGTCTATGCATTGTTATATCTGAATAGATAGGCACAGTTTATATATATTATTCTTTTCACGATTCTGGAAGAAAAATGCCCAGATTAAAGCCCACTGACAGAAGGCAGTTCTAGATGCTGTGGATACTGGTGGCCAGCTCAGCAGTGCCAGAGAGAGAATAGGGAAAGGCTGAAGAAAGGTGGGTGTCCCCATGGAAGAGAGAGGTTGGGGGGACTTAGAATAGATCGCTGAGAAAACTGAGGCCCTCTTTACTCTCTCTGAGACTTGCACAGGGAGAACTCCATGGAGCCCAAGCATAGAGAGGCATTGAACTACAGGACCTCTAATAGGGGCTACAAATTCACCCGCAGCATGTTGATCCCTTTATGCCTAGTCCTTCAGCACAGTGCAGCCTCAGTTTTTTTCATAACTAGGGGTAGGAGCAGCACTGGTGAGCAGATCAGCCTGGGTGGGTGAACACTGTCTTCTGGGCACAAAGTTCCTGGACCTTTTTAGAGCAGGCACCCGCAGAGGCGCTCACAGGCTCACAGCTTTGGTGACTAATTAACCTGGACAGGGCCTGGGCTGGCCCCACTCTCAGTTCTGCCACACCCCTTTGTGGCCAAGTGGCTTGAGGTTGAGACGGGGCACTGGCCCTTAGGAGCCTGCGCAGCTCTGAGAAAGTGCCCGTCGCTGTGAGCCTTGCTCATAACCGAAGTTCCTAGAGGACAATGCGGTACGTTGCACTGTGCCTGGTAGACAGCAGGGCTCAGAGGATGATGCGGCTGCTTTCCCAGAAGCCCTCTGAGAAAGTTCAGATAGAGGGTGAGTATCCATCAAGCCCTTTAGACATCCCTCTGCAAGTGCAGAGAGCAAAGCCTTGAAATTGGCCCCAGGGATGCCTCTCATCATGCTTTGCTGCTCCTCAGCCTCTCTCTGACCCATAATGAACCACTTGGTACACAGCCTCTTTCTCTGGTGTGCGTAGGGCCCCTTCCACCTTCCTTGCAGACAACTGCTTTGGGTAGCACATGCTCCCAGAGGCTCCCCAAGATATGATGTTGGGGCGATATCTAACCTCTCTCTTTCTCTCTCTCTCTTTCTCTCTCTATCTCCCTCTCTTTCCCAAAGAAAGGACAAGTTCAAATGCTCTTTAAAACTCACTTCCTGCAGAATTGCCTGTCTGCAGGACTACTTGAAAAAAATGGAGAGGAGGGGAATCTTTCAAGTGCAACCACTGAGCCTGAGCATGGTAAGGATAGATGTGCTGGTGGTGAAACTAGGAGAGAGGAAACTGTACTAGCTTCGGAAGGAAGAGGAATTTCCCTCGAAGGAAAAGCTAAAAGGCAAGCTGAAATCTGAGCAAGATGAATCACTTTCATTGCCCAGGGAAGGCCGTGAGACAATGGAGCTAAATGAGATCCTAGTCCCGACAAAGATCTCTGTTCTCTACAGGCCTTCCCTGAGCTGCGCGCACTAAGAGTTATGTTTGATCTCCTGCAAAGAGCCGGCCGAGCACTGGATTTTATGCACTGGGCCTCTTCTTGTGGCGGCTTTGCACTCGCTGAGATTTAAGTCCATGGCTCTGCCTCTGATCAGCTTGCAAGATCTGAAAAGCCCTGAGTTTGCAAGAATCAGGAAAAGGCCTTCGCGTTTGACGGTGACAGAGCTGGCTGGGCTCTCGGATTGCCCTCTCTGGCCTCTGAAGACCACAGATCTTCCGGATAACAAGCTGCAACCCCAGCCTTTGTGCAGAGGTCAGGGAAGCTGCAGAGAAAGGCATTACCAGGCAGGTGAGCGAATGAGCGAGGAAGCATTAGCTACTATTACTGAGCATGCAGGGGCAACTTCAAGTGACATGGACAAGTTTGGGGTACAAGGAAAGGCAGAGACGAGAGCAGGCCTGACAACAGGACGTCTTCATAGAAAACAAGTTTTATAAGACAGAAATGAGGGGCTGGAGAGATAGCACAGCGGCGTTTGCCTTGCAAGCAGCCGATCCAGGACCTAAGGTGCTTGGTTCGAATCCCGACGTCCCATATGGTCCCCTGTGCCTGCCAGGAGCTATATCTGAGCAGATAGCCAGGAGTAACACCTGAGCCCTACTAGGTGTGGCCCAAAAAACAAACAAACAAACAAAAATAAGACAGAAATGAAAGCCAAAACATTCCATTTGAATGATACTGAAATCCCAGTTTAGCCCTTCCAAGCAGTATTCTGAGACTCCATAAACCTCAGTTTCTTCTTCAATAAACCAGGAAGTGGCAATATCTGATACCAAAGACTGTCAAGAGTGTCTCAGTTTCTGATATCGTTTTCATGGTCAAAACAAGGAGGTTCTTTCACTCCCTAATATTTCTGGCCCAGTTATCATTCCCTTTCATCTTTACTAAAGGAGCAATTAGAAGCAAGTGGAACAAAAAGAACAGCAAGATTGTTCTAAACACAAACAAGACAGAAACCTGGCTGACTGTTGGCCCTGAATTCTCTCTGGCCTGCTTCCCCTTTTGAGCCAGAGAAGAGGAGCCCCAGTTCTGCAGGCCCACTGAGCACTTCACCTGCTCTATTTTCTGTCAGTGCACACATCATGGGCCAATAAACTAGAGAGTCCCACAGCACCCTCCAAATCAAGTATCCCTTTGCTCCAAAGTTTTCCTGTTGCTCCTCTAAAGTCCTGGCAGATCCCTTACTTCTGAGTTCACATTGCATCTTAAGTTGGTCAGTGCACAGCACACACTGATGAATATCTATTTCTAAGACATCTGGCTATCCTCCAAAAGTTGACATTTAGCAATTTTACTTTTTTCTGTGCTGAAAGAGCTAAGAATAGATATAACCATATGAGCTTGTAGGAATATTTATGAATTGAAAGTAATCAATACATAATACAAGAAAGTATTATCCAAACATGCATTCCCTTCTGTCCCTTCACGCCACACTCAGGACTCTTTCTTTTCTCATCCTGTTGACTGTTACCAATCTCCCCTGCTTTTGTCATTGCCAACTTAAGACCCAGGTCAGACTAACATAATTCATTCTCTCTCTCCAGAGGAAAAACCAGCTTATAGTCTTGGGAAGTCTCATTGTGTGTCTTTGGACTGCTTAGGGAGGAAGTTTCTGCCTTCTGGGAGGTATACAAACATTAGAAGTGCAGCCAAGTCTAGAAAGGGAGTGAGTTATATCTCAAGTGTCTGACCTACGAGCAGGGCCTGAGAGGTCTATTCTTGGAAGAGAGCGATAGGCCAGTTCTAGAAACCAAGTGTTAGAATGGAGGGACTCTGGAACCTTTCTAGTCCACTGGGCACAGAAATGATGTGAGCAGGGACAGAGCAACTGACTGCAAGCAGGGACCATCTCAACTTGTCACATACTCTTGATGTGGGAATTCAATGAGGCATTTTAAGGAGGTCGTACTACACAACTTCACAGCTCACAACCCTGCACCCCAAGGGAGAGAGTCTGTAAGGCTTTGGGGATGGAGGGCACTGCTAGCCCAAGCATTGGCAGCAGGGACTCAAGTCACTGGTCACTGGGCATGAGGGACATGAGTCAGTGTGCACTTGGCAGCAGGAGCTGAGATCAGATGCAGGGTTAAAGGAAGATTATTTAAGACTGTGTGCAGCAGGGGTAGGCCAAAATGGGGTCTGGAATGGAGAAGTAGCACTTAGGGTTGAGTAAAGAGATCAACTCGCTATATTCTTGTCTCTGATGCTAAAATAATTCTACATGGGTACAAAAGGTCACCAAAAAGGCATCCTCCACACTCTCACACAGTGCTCCTTGTGTACAGGCCTGGTACTGATGACTGGAATGTGGAGTTGTCTAGTGAAAGAAAACAAGGGATAATCAGTTAAGTGCTGTAAGTTTGTAGTAGCAGGTTGAAGATAAAGTGAGATTTTGTTTCATGAATAAGATAGTATTTGCCATTGAAAATAAGAGTGGGCTGGAGAGATAGTACAAGAGGCAAGGCCTTTGCCTTGCATACAGTGGATCCCAGCTCAAATTCTCTGCCCTGTGTATAGTCCCCAAACACCATCAGAGGATACTCCTTAGAAATAACCCCTGAGTACCATGGCACCAAAACAAAACAAAAATAAAAATATCACAAATAAAAGTATTGTGTCAATGGGACTGGAGCCACAGGACAGTGGGAAGCCTTATACAAGATTCAATTCCATCATCCCATATGGTCCCCTGAGTCCTGCCAGGAGTGATCCATGAGTGCAGAGCCAGGAGTAACCTTTGGGTACCACCAATGTGAAAGTTCCAAAAAAGGCAAAGAAAAAAATAAGCTTATCTAAGAGATATTGTTATAATGGAAGTTTATGATATGTAGCTTTAACTCAATATTGATTTTATAATATGCAGTCTTTGAACTAATGACATTACTTATGCGTGGACACTTTTAGAGATGCTTACCTTGTCTGCACTTGAAATAAACTTCCATATTCTACCCAAGAAAATGCTAATTTTTGAAATCCCTCATAGCCAGTCTAATAGGACACAACAATGTAACATGCACCCCACTTCACTATGTGCTATTTGAGCACTAATCAGAACAAAGAGTTTGAAGCAGTGCCCTATAAAAATAGGCTCTTGGACTCTGAACTCTAAGGTTTAAGGTGTTTGTATGATCAGTGGATGTAAATAAAACTTCCTGATTGCCATAAGGCTTGCTCAGTGTTCTTGAAGCAAACTCTCATTACATTAGTACAAGAAACTAATCACTTGTCTTGCACCTAACTATACCAACTGGACTCACCAGTACTATGTATGACTTCCAAATCTACTTCCAGAGGTCACTCCTGAGCACAGAGCCAGAGGAATAACCACTGAGCAGCACTGGATGTGAGCCTGACCATCCCTCCCCAAACTCATTTGGTCAGACCTGTCTTTCAGGAAGATGACTTATATAGCTTACAGAGAGGGATGTCCTTCCTTCTTGCTCCGAGGATCACCTCCCTATGGGCTGCAATTTGGTTTCCTAAGCAGCCTTTCCCCTTATGAGAGAAGGCAAGTTTCTTGAGGCCATGGGTCATGAGGAGGAGATCTTACTCATATTGTGTGGTCAGTGGTTGGTAAATAGAAGGTGCTGTTTTTTTCAATAATTCAGCAGGATGATAGGAGGAAAACACATGAGAAGCAGCATCAGAAGTTCAGGCAAAAAATGGCAATGGTCTGAGTTAGGGGACCATTGGAAAGGATGGAACATGGGTGACAGATGACAAATTCAGAGCAACAAAAAGTTATGGATGCTATCACCGATAAGGCTAGCTGGGGAAAGTAAGGAGACTTTGGAATGACTTAAGCAAATTAGTGGGTGCATGTGATCCTTTGGGAAGTATGTGGAGTGGCATGGCTCATTTCTGATTTGGACAGGTTATATTTGATAAGACAGTGAAACTTTAAAGCAAGGGCATCTTATAGTGGGTTGGATTTGTAGGAGAAAGGCATAGAGCCAACCCTCTACTAAGTGAGGTAGCAACTTTCACACAATTCAGATGAAGATAAAGAAAGATAGGAAATCACCTGCATCCTCTCTAACATTTGGAGTATCCACCTTTCTCCTGCCATCTGGATGATTGTAATGTGGCATCTCAATGTTCTAAGTTCCATATATTGGCATCCTGATAAGTTTGGGTCTTTGTTTATATACTTCCTGCCTTTGATAGTTCCCCCTTCTGTGAATTGCCTTTGATTCCTTTGGTCCACTATTTTTTTCCTGTTGGTTTTTCTGGTTCTCTGTGTTAGTTGGAAGGATTTCTTTGTATATTCTAGAGATTATTCCCTTGACTGTTTTAGCTATTGGAAATATCTTCCCCAGTCTGCCATCTATTAAATTTTTATTTGAGATTCTTATATCATGCAAGGGAAAGGAATATATTAACTGAGCCCAGAAATATAGTAGAAGCATCTTACATGAAATAATGAGTTAGAGGTTATTGTAAGAGAGATGGTTTGGATGATTTTGATAAGCAGAGCTTGGAGGGGGAGACATGTCCCAGGCATGTTCAAGGATACATATTGTTAGAAAGCCAGGAGTAGGGATGGGGGGAGAAATAAGGGAAAACAGGGATTAACACAGGTGAGATGTTCATGATGACACAGCTCTGAGAGCAGGCATAAGAGGAACTTGCTCAGGACTCAAGGGTGGTTATGGCCTTTATATGGAATATGAAGTGGAGAAGGAAATATCTTTCTGTCAGCTTGTCATAGAATGGTACAGAGAAGCTTGAAGCAGGCCATACTAGAACTGAAGGTCCTAGACCCATCTTGGCAGGGCTGAGTGTATGCTTGCTTTTGAATACAAACCTCACCCTAGAGTTACCAAGAAAGTAGGACTCATAGTGACTGATCATGGTCTGTGAGAAGTTGGAGATTATCCTCTCTGGTGGGCATAAATTTCATGCAATCATTTCAGGACCTTAAATGCAAAACAAAGAGCAGAAGAGATTCTGCTTATAGAGAGAAAACAGAAATTCTACTAGAGTTCTCAAACTGTTGTATAGAGTAAACTTGTCAGCCTTACAGCTGCATGAGCCAATTTCTTACAAAACATTTGTGTGTATGTGTGTATCTGTCCTCTTGGTCCTATAATTTCATTTCTTGGGAGAACCCTGACTGATATTATGCCTGGGTCTTTAAAGCTTTTTGTGATTTCCTTCCATTAATTAAAAAAGGAACACGCACACTAATATTTATTAAATTTTAAATTAGCTACCTGTATCCAACTACAAATGTGCTACATACTTTGTAAAGCAAAAAATGGAAAGCCTTTGAAACAAGAGCTATAAGAGACCTGGCAGTTAAAGCTTATGCCTTTCACCCTGGATCTGCTCTGTGTCCTTGGGCTGGCCATGGTTAAAGATGGTAATGGCAAAGGTTCAAGCACAACCTGCAAAGGATCAAAGTAGGATATTCAGAGACTAGGGACTATTTAAGCCTATTCAATATTTACCTTGTTTTTAAAACAGAATTGCACCAAAATGTATCCTTCCAATAGATATTTTTGAAGCATCTTCAAGTTTGGGGAAACACATAGCATCAAAATTCTGGGCATCCTCAAATAACCAAACTCTGGCAGCTAAATGGCCTTTATCTCTTGGGATGATCCTTACTCTGTCTGATGAAGTTGACACTGAGTTAAAATATTTCCTGACATGTGAAAAACGATCAAGCCTTGCCTGTAGCTGACCTGGATTTAATATGTGGCGCCACATGATCCTCAAAGTCTACCAGGAATGATCCCTGAGCGCAGAGCCATGAGTAAGCCCTGAGTACTGCTGCAAGTGGCCCAAAACTAAATTTTTTTATAAAGTGTGCGACCTATAGTAGAGTTTCTTAGGACTAGATCCTACCAAGGCTAATTAAGCAAGAATGAAAGTCAAAATGTCATAGAAATAGAAATAATGGTGGCTGCCAGAGCAGGGGCCAAAGGAGGGAAAGGAGAGAAATTGTTGCTCAGGAATATAGGGTTCTAGTTTTCCAAGATCAAAGTGGTTATTAGGAGGTAGGTTGAAAAAAAAATCAATATTTTAGGGGCTGAAGAGATATTTGTTAAAACAGCCAATCTGGCTTTTCAATTCCTGAGCCCTGTTTTAACAGAAACAGGAGTTAAACCCTGAATGTTTTGGGGTGTGGCTCAAAATAAAACAAACCAGCAAATAATCAATCTTGACTGAGGTCTCCCATGTCCTTTCCGTGAGATGATAGAAACTATGCATAGGGATTTCCCACCCTTTCTGCCTGAGGCTGAATGCATTTGGAGGAGTAGACTGTTGAGATAACAGAAACTGTAGTAGATTCCAAACATTTTTTTTTAATCCGCCGTGTATAACATTGACTTTTCTAATCAATCGTTAAAATAAATCTCAAGGATTTGCCGGATTATTTGTGAAATGCAGCAGGGAGCACTTCAACTTAGCAGTAAGTAAACAGGTACATAAATCGAAAACGAGAGCAGGGGAGATTCAGCCCTCTGCCTGGCCTCCATCCAGATCTGCGATTTAACTTTCAAATGACAAATCAATGACACACAGGGATTTAAGTAGCTTGAGAAGCTGGGGGACTCTCCCCTGCCTAGCAGAAGATGCAAATGTCATGGCCCCTGCCAGCACCCAGTGGTCTGAAGCCTCAGAGACACAGGTGGGACCTACAGATTGGGAAGCTTTAGAGGGCTGTTGATCTAGAAGTGAGAATTTGGGGGAGGACAGCATCCTTGTTGTGCTGCCTGCCCACCTCCTAGGTTAGCAAGTCTGATAGGCATTTGGCATCTAGCATGGATCTCTTATCTGCTTCTTTGAACAAAGCACCTATCTTTCCATCAGAGGCACTTTCTGGGTCTGCATGAGAAGAGATATTCCCAGCTGGCCTCTTTGTTGGCTTCTATCTCTGTGGAGTATCTTATGGCTTTTCTTTGAGACCTGGCCTTGAAGCTCTGAATGACAATGTTTCTGCTCTCTTAGTGGAGCATCTCTGCAGCTGGAGTCTTTTCCCAGGGGATAGCAACTTTCTTCTGGACCCATTACCAATGCCTGAGGCTCCTGGGCATGTAGTTTCAGTATAAATTTGTTTCATCCTAGAGAAGTCATTTGATTTCTTAGAAAAAAACAATTTACTATTCACTTCTCTGGGGATCCTATAAGGCAATGTTTATGGAACACCTACATGGAGGGAGACAAAATTTTTAAATGCTTATTGCATTCAGCAACTGGTTCTGCTGTTAATAATTCTCCTGTTAGAGGAGGTTTACCTACAGATCTTCTGGAAACTGAAGTTCAAGATCAAGGTGCCTTCGGGGCTGTTTTCTCCTGAAATTTCACTCTGGCTGATCATCAGCAACGCCTTCTTGTGTCCTCATGTGTTCCTTTCTCCTGCACAAGTATCAATTATGGCCCCACTCATTCTTTGAAAGACACAGTTCTATCACATAGGTACCACCCTACAACCCTAACTCTAACCCTAATTACCTGCATAAAAGGCTTTATCTCCAAATACAGGCATCTTGGGCATTAGGACCTTTCACATTTGGGGGAGTCATTTGGTTGTAATACAGATTTTTGTGCTTTCCTTCCTGTTCTACTCTTAGTAGAATGTACTTTCTTAGACCATAGAAGTCAACCATATGGAACGTCCTCAGAAGTGCATTGTGAGAAATAGTTACCTAGAATTCTTTGGTAGAATCCCTAGCAACACATGAAAATGAGAACTTTGGAACCATGTCCACAAATGCAGCTGCCATATTCAAACCAGGACAGCTCAAATAAACTCAAGCTGTGAAAGATTATGGGAACACTGGCCCATGTAGCAGAAAGTTGGCCATCATGGGAGGAGAGAGCAGGCCAAGCCCCCATCCTGCTGAAGCCATGTTTGCTGCCTCCATCACCCAGAATTACTATTTTCCTGATGACCCTGCCTCATCACCTCTCTACATTTCCCTTCCAGGATGCTAATCTGACCAAACCTCAGGTACATGGGTCTTTGGGCTGATATCACCAGGGTTTTTTGGAGTGAGTGCGGGCATCGTCCTCTTACCCCATTTATCTCCTAGTAGATCTGACAGCTGAGTACCTGCTCCTAAAAGTCAAAGTATCAGTTATAGTGCTTTGAATTTCTGGACAACTTCATTTGTTTGATCCTGTCATCCCTATAGTGACACATCAATTTAACAGAATGAACAGCTAACAAGACCTTACTAAACCTTCTGCCATGGTATTAATGACTTCATCGGAAATAAAATAATTATCACATATGTGCATGCTTGTACTTTTCTTTCTTTCTTTTTTTAAATTTCTTTTCATTTTTATTTTTCTTTCTATTTTTTTTTCAGTAACTTTGCTTTCACTTATCTGGCAACAAATGTATTATGATCAACTATGTCAACTATGTGATGCACTTTCTTTGAATAAAATTTAAAAAAAGAAAGAAGATGAGAACTTTGAATTTCAAATTGTGAGATAGAAAGTAGGTCAAATATATACAGTCCCAATCAAGTGCTTGTAGGCCATAAATTGACAAACAAATCAAGGGCAACCCATTCAGTCTTGAATGGAATATGTATTTATTGTGTGATGGAGGGAATTTTCCATTGCTGCTCAAATGAAACCTCCATGTAAAAGTGTGTGTGAGGTTACAAAACCTTGTGCCCTGGGCCCTTGAGAATATAAGTTGGATTTAGTTTCCAGGGTCGAAGTGGTCTGCATATAGGGCTATTGGTTGCCCATGGCTCAGGTTTAGTGTGTTAAAAAGAGTCAAAAGATTCCTAAAACACCTGTACCACCTGCACAATAGAGTCTGCAGGGAGTCCACCAGCCATAGAAAGTCAGAATTCAAAGTATATTCATCTGCAGTGCTCACCTCGAAGGAAAAGTACAGAGTCTATTTGAACCTAGCCCATGTTTCAGTAAGAAAAAAAGGACTCAGAAATAGAGGCTGAGAGTTAAAAGAGAGACCCCAAAACTGGAAGAATAGAAAATTCAGTGAGTAGATGGATAGGACATTCAGACCTTCATTATTTCCCAGTAGATGATTTTAACCATTAAAATAGCACCTCTTTCATCTCCATCTCTCTGCCAGCTTTGCTTCCTATTGTCTGGAGTGAATACACACACATATGCATATACATGTGCACATATACACTGTGATGTAAGTCACAGCATTGGCTAGAATGGATATAAAAAGACACCTCATAAGGGCAATTTTTTCAGGAGAAAACCCAGGTTCTATCATCAACACCACATGGTCCCCTTGGTACAATCTTGAAGGCAATGGTTGTGACATAACAAAATGAAAAATTCCCCCACCCTCTGTCTCTTAAGGTGTTTTGGTGCTGCCATTCAACATTGTACTTGAAATCTTATTCAACATTTTTATCTGAAATGTTAGAGGCGGTTTTTTTTTGGGGGGGGGTGGTGTCTTTATACAGAAGACTTGCAATTCTGCTCTGGGAAGGGATCATTTCTGACCCTTTAGCTTCAGGTGTCCCCATACTACATGTGTTCCTAGTGAATCGACTAATCTATTTAATCAGTATCTTCTGAAAGCAGGCACTGGGGATGTGAGGATGAATATGGCCTGTTCTTCTCACCCCTAAAATCCTCCCCTCAGCTCCAAGTCAAGTACAAGGCATAATCCAGTAAAGAGACACTAGGGATGTGTAAAGCACTTGATGCTAAAGGGCAGGAAAGACTATGCAGGGTGGGGGGGAGGAATTATTTCAAGTTCTGAGAGAGGAAAATGGAGGAACAGAAGGACAAAATGGCCAGATCTGCAGAAGGACAGTTGGGGAGCAGAACTAAAAGTATAGGGAGTCTCCCATTCAGGTCCTATCTCATAGGCAATGGAAAGGTGCTAGAAACTGAGAATAATACCATCGGGGTCTATCTAAGCCTAGAGTTGGATTTCAACATTCCCCCTTTGGTAGGAGCATTGGATCATGGTCAACTCTCAAGTTCAGAGCCAGGCAGGTGGCATAAAGTCTAGATTGGGGAAACTTTAGGAAGTTGGGGAAAATGTGCATTACCTTAGAATTTTTTTTTTCATTTGTTTTGTGTTTGGACACACCTAGTGGGGCTCAGGGCTTGCTCCTGGCTCTATGCTCAGGAATCACTTCTGGCAAGCTTAGGGGACTGTATAAAGTACCAGAGAATTGAACCTGGGTTGGCTGCATGCAAGGCAAACTTCATGTCCAGTTTACTGTCACACCAAAATCTATCTTAAAGATTCTGAGGCAACTGCTAAAGGAAATTGGAATGAATTTCGGGTACTTGGTGAGATAGTATTTAACTTCATAGATATAGGTAGGATGCTGAATGACTCAACAAATGTCCCATGCTATTACATTAAACCATGCAAAATTGCTGACATTGATCTCTAAAATGTCAATTTTACATGGTTCAATCTACTCATAAAAATCAGAGTTGGTTCAACTCTGGCTCAATTTGGAAAAGACAAAGTTAAGGAGACACTTTTCTTTTCTTTTCTTTTCTTTTTTTCTGGGGGGGGGTGGTCACACCCGACAGCACTCAGGGTTTACTCCTGGCTCTATGCTCAGAAATCGCTCCTGGCAGGCTCGGGGGACCATATGGGATGCCGGGATTCGAACCACCATCCTTCTGCGTCAAAGGCAAATGCCTTACCACTGTGCTATCTCTCCGGCCCCAAATTTTTGTGCTGTTTTTTGTTTGTTTGTTTGTTTGTTTGTGGATTTTTTTGGGGGGGGCACTCGCGGTGGTGCTCAGGGGTTACTCCTGGCTCTGTGCTCAGAAATCGCTCCTGGCAGGCACGGGAATCATATGGATGCTGGGATTTGAACCACCATCCATCCTGGATCAGATGTTGCTAGGCAAACACCCTTCCCTTCTCAATGGCCTGCAGTCACAGCCAGGGACAGATTTCTGCCCCCCAAAAATTTCCTCTGATTTTCTCCAGGGCTGCTGTCTAGCCTACCCTCTGCCCTCCATCAATTAGGGTACTCCCTTAACCCCATCCCTCAATTCCACTTGGAACCACAAGGCCATACCCCAGATGGTTGACAACACATGAAGTGGAGGACCAGAGGAAAAGAAATGTTTTATATTATTCTCCCAAGTGTGTCCCAAGTGGAAGTTCAGGGACTTCACCAGAAACCAAGCAAGAGGTTCATTTTTAGAACCTAAAAACTGGATACTGTTTGGGCCTTGCAGTGCTAGGAATGCGCCAAACTAGTCCAGTGTTCTGGGAGGTGCCCCAGAACCATACTTGGGCAGTAATTGGGGTCTTTCAGGGCTGCACAATGCTCAGGGGATGTGCAATACTAGAAATTGGACCTGGGCATGCGCCCTTACCACTGTCCTATTATCATCCAGCCTCAAGCAGGGAAGAATTTGTGTCTCTTCTTTCCCTTGAGTGATATCAGCCAAGCCCTAAGCTGGACAGACTAATGGCAGCCAGAAGCAGCCTGCGGCTGCCACTGAGCAGAAGGCAAGAGGAAGGAGGCCTGCAGATGGCCCAATCCCTTCCCTCCGTAGGCAGCAGGGACACTCAACTGCACTCAAATCTGAGCCAGTGATGCCATCCTGTCTGCCCTGGAGGGCCCCAGAAAGCAGTTTCCAGGTCAGTGGGCACACAGGAGCAATGGGGGTGGCCCTACCTTGACCTGGACTTTGAAGGATGGCACAGCAACAACAAAGTGTTGTTGGTAGCCTCAACTTTTATGCTGAACATAGCTTCATGTACCAGCTGCTGGTTTTAGTCCAACCACCCAAAGGCTTCCAGTGAAGGCAGAGGGAGAGGAAGTTCAGGCTGGTGTTGAGTGTCTGAGTCTCAGTTGGTGCCTGGATGTGTCTGTGACTCTGGGGATCCCACCTGCATTGTCCTCTATTGCTGTGTCTCCTCCTGGAGAGATTCCCAGTGGGAGGCTTGGGAGGTGGGGCTTGCTACCCTGGATGCAGGAGCCCTTAGAAACGCCTTCTCTGAACTGGAAGGCACATGATTAGCAGCAAAGTCTGATTATCTATGCACCTCCCCTAACAACACCATTTTGCCACCTGCTGCCCAGACATTTAGGGAGCGCATGACTTTGCAGAAATGGAATTCTCCCTGCTGGGGTTTGCCCAGCTGTAAAATGAGATACCTCTCTGGGCTGGCAAACACAGCCCTCCATGAGCTATGTCTTCCTCTAGCTCCTAGAAGATGGGTGAGGGGCAGGGCCACAGAGTCTGGAGGGAATGGGCAGTGTTCTGAGGCTGCAAAGCAGGGGCAGATGGAGTGGCAGGAATCCTGAACCTGTCTTGGGAGGCAGCTAGACTCAACAGTTCACCTCCTCACCCTTCACTACCACCTTTCAGCTTGTTCTGCTTTCTGTCAGCCTTGCAGTTACCTTAGGGGTGTTTTCTTGCCATTCTCATTTAGAGGACAAAAACTAGACTCAGGTTCTGTCTTGGTTTTGCAGCTTTGAATGTACCTGAGCAGGATTGACAGGGTTGCTTCCAGGTGACGAAACCCAGGTTTGCAGGGTAAAGTCTTGCTCTGAAGGCTGAGAGCTGTTTTCCCTGATGGCAGATGAACTGATGCATATTTCTTCAAAGAGAGACCAGGTCAGACTTGCAGCAGGAGATGCTGCAAGTGAAGGGAACAAATCACAGGGAGTTCCTGGAGACAGACTGAGCACCTCTAGCTGCCCCATGTAAATTCCAGATTCATATTCAGTAGGGCTGAAGCCAAGGTACACAGTAGATTAGGGATCTTGCATATGGTTGACTTCAGTTTAATCACCAGCATCCCACAGGGAACCCCCAAGCCCCACCAGGAGTGATCCCTGATCACAAAGCCAGAAGTAGGACCTGAGCATCACTGGGTGTTACCCCAAAACAAAAGAACAACAAAAAACATAAAAGGCAGATTCTGTAACTCTGGCAGTAGGGGAGAGAGAGAGAGAGACAGAGAGAGAAAGAGAGAAGAGAGAGAAAGAGAGGAGAGAGGAGAGAGAGAGAAAGAGAGAGAGAGAGAGAAGAGAGAGAGAGAGAGAGAGAGAGAGAGAGAGAGAGAGAGAGAGAGAGAGAGAGAGAGAGAGAGAGAGAGAGAGCCATGCACTACTAGATCCTAGACCTGCTAGGAATCACCCTGAAATCGAGGAGTGCTTGAAGTGTGATTTGAGGTTGACAAGATCTGGATGTGAATGGTGTGAGAGTATTGAGAGTCATTTGATACTCTTGTACAGATTTCTAAAGAGCAGGCCTCAGGAGAGGCTCCAGCCCCTACTGCTCACATTCCCAGGGTTAAGGTGGGGGGGGGGGGGGAATGCAGAAATAATCACCAAGAGGCACAAAGTTGAATTTTAGTGGCATTGAAGAAGAGCTAAGCCCCAGCTCTTAAAACTGCATGTGACCATGGCCCTGACACAGCTCTCGTGGCAGAAGCTAGCAAAAGACCCTTTACAGAGCCTTCCAGCTCCTTGTAGCTCAGATCCTGCCAGGGCTCAATCTCCCTGCACTGCCCAGCAATTGAATGAGCTTTCCTTGGGTTCCTTGTCTGCTCCCCTTAGACTATAACCAATGAAGCACACAGCAAAGAAAAAGGTCCAGAAGTCCAGACATGCTACCTAGATGTTCCCAGGTCCTGAAAGGCCAGAACCCAGAAGGAACTTGTTCTGCAGCCCCTACCTTGGCTGCTTATTGCAAAAACCCAGGAATATGGAAGCAGATTCTCTGGCCCTGCCCACAACTGCTACATCAGGATTCAGCAGGACAGAGTCTGGGAAGCTATTTTTGAGAAGTTCCCTGAGTGATTATGCTGAATAGTCATCTAGGGGACCAGCTTTTCCACCCCTTTTCCCCTCTCCCCAAGCTTCTATTTAACACAATGTGGAACACCTGGATGCTTCCTCAGCCCATTCAGAATAATTGATGGCTCAATCCAGCAACAATGCCCAGTCTCCCAGGCCAGTCACACCTGCCTTGGAGGGGGGAATTGGGCACCCCCAGATCCAGGAGAACCTTCCCTGCCAGTGCACCCACCCTTCCGCAGCCCCAGGCTCTAAGTAGAGGGGAGAAGGCGCTGACTCTCACAAAAACCTTGGGTTTGCTCAGCCTCTGAGCAGCCACCTGAAGATCTGGCAGATGCTTCTCTGCAGTGGCTGGGGAGCAGCCTGCTGGCCCCAGGGGCTCCCGTGGCCGCTGCTGAACCCCTTCGTGACTAAGCAGCGGCTGCTGTGGATGGAGCTGCCACTCACTCATGCTCAGACGCCAGGATTGCCAAACCAGCTTCTGCTTTCTCCGCCTTGCATGCTAAGTCAAGGGGAGCCGCTCCATCTGGCGATGCATAATTTACAACACAATTTACTTCCCGCTTCTCCAGCCCATTCCATACAAAGCTGCCATTTGCATATTTATTAATTTACAAAATTAATGCCATTTTCTTAGTCCCTTACAGGATGTGTGCTTGGTCCCTGTCTTTGAATTAATTTTAATCGAAGGTAGAAACATTTGTTAAGGGAGTTGGCTCAAGCCAAAGCCATCGAATGCCTAGTAATGTAGGGCTAGGTGGGTGTGGGGAAGGGAGTCTGAATGGGATCAGGTGCCTGATGATAATTCTGGGGACCCAGGAAACTAATGGTGCAAAATGTGAGTCTCCAAGAACAGCCCTGCAGAGGCGTATTGTTACTGTTTCATAAATAAGGAAGCTGTGCTGCAGCATGAAAGGTTGACCCCATCACCAAGCGAGTAAGTGGGGACAGGTTTCCATCTGCCCTAAGAATCTGTGAGTGGAAAGGACTGTGCCTTCACCTCATTGCATGTTTCAGGGGAAACACTCCACTCCACAACTACAATATTTGCATAGCTTCTTGCCCCCTAATGGAGCACTTTTTATGATTCAAAGCAGAAACTATCCAGAGAGAATGTCACTGCTTCTACGGTTGCCAGCATTGCAAGTGTTTTGGCCAGTGTTGCCATTGGATGGCACTGCCCTGGTGTCAACAAGAAGATATGTCACTTTTTATTTAAAAAAAAAAAAAAAAAGAAAGAAATTTCTACCTCTAACCCTCTCACCCTGCCTCAGTCAATAACCAAAGCACCTTCATTTCATTTTCTAAATTCTTAAAAATAAGTTTCTGGGGCCGGGCGGTGGCGCTGGAGGTAAGGTGCCTGCCTTGCCTGCGCTAGCCTAGGACGGACCGCGGTTCGATCCCCCGGCGTCCCATATGGTCCCCCAAGAAGCCAGGAGCAACTTCTGAGCGCATAGCCAGGAGTAACCCCTGAGCGTCACAGGGTGTGGCCCAAAAACCAAAAAAATAAATAAATAAATAAATAAGTTTCTCCAAAATGCCTTTATTCTTTATTCTTCTTGAAGAAATTCTTTTTCTTTGTTTTGTTTTTGGACCACACCCATTGACGCTCAGGGGTTACTCCTGGCTTGGGGGATCATATGGGACGCCGGGGGATCGAACCGCGGTCCGTCCCAGGCTAGCGCTGGCAAGGTAGACACCTTACCTCCAGCGCCACCTCGCCGGCCCCTTTGAAGAAATTCTTAAATTGTGGGCTGCAGCCCATCATCACCACCTTCCTGTCAGACCAGAATCAGGTCTGTGTTCTGTCTGCCCTAAACTTCCCTACTTGCCCCTCTCTCCTAGTCTCTCCCTTAGTACTTTTTCCTTCATTGCCTCTTCTAGCTCTTTCTCTCACTCTGCCTGGAACAAGCCCTTCTGACTCCCAGATCTGAATCTCTAGTATTGATGATATATGCCCAGTTTCTTCAAGTTCCCAACACAGCAAACCCAGCATGCGACAATTCTTTCTCTCTTTCATCTTCTTATGGCAGATTGTGCCATCCCCCTATTCCTCCCAATTTAAGATTTTTGACTCTTCAATAATTCTTCTAGCCTTTATCTCACATGTTTATAATATATTATAATATACCATCAAGTTCTTCCAACCATTATTATTAAATCAACTGATTCTTGGAATCACTCACAACCCTAGCCCCAGCCCCTGGTTTGAATATTGCATAATTCCCCAAATTTAATCTTCTTATTGTCTGTGTCATTATCCAGGACTATTCAATGTCCTTCCCACCTCTGTTCCTTTTTCCCTCCCACCTCCCTCAAGCACCTAGGAGTAACCTTTATGAAACCCAGCTCTACTTGTCACCATTTGGCTTGAGATTTTCTCTGATAACTGCACGATCCCCTTGGATCCATGGGCCACTTTCAGATTGAGCAATAGAATTCACTGTCATTGAAGGCTAAGCTTTGACCTTCTGCTTACACCAAAAGCAGTATCCACAGAGCTTTCAAAAAGCACTTGTGGAATAGATGTAGATCCATCTCACCACCATGTGATTCCCTCCCAATTCTAGCCTCCAATCATACTTCTTTAGATCTGAGATTCCCATTTCACATAACTACAGCAATTTTGACTTGGAACACCTGTTCCTTAGGGTGTGCCTATTTAGGGAGAGCAGTAATACAATTCTTAAATATCTGCTTATCTACTTGGCCCCACTCCTCCTTGGAAGTTCAAGGTGGTAATAGGCAAGTGTTCATGACAATGAACCTAATAATTTCCATGCCCTCTTGCATCCTCGTGTTTTTTTTTTTCCCCAGGATGGGGAAGAGAGCAAATGAAAAAAAAAATGAGCTGAGAATCAGAATCCTGTGGCCAAAATGATAGTACAGTGGGTAAGGCATTTGCCTTGCATGCCACCAACTCAGTTCAATCCCCAGTTCCTGGGATTCCATATGGTTCCCTGAGCACAGAGCCAGGAGAAAGTCCTGAACATCGCTGGTTATAGCCTCCAAACAAACAGAATACCAGGATTCCAAATCCCCACAATTCTTGAACAGAGAACGAGTTTTCATTCTGATCAGGGTTTTATGTTCTTTTTTTTTTTTTTTTTTTTTTTTTGGTTTTTGGGCCACACCCGGTGGCACTCAGGAGTTACTCCTGGCTATCTGCTCAGAAATAGCTCCTGGCAGGCACGGGGGACCATATGGGACACCGGGATTCGAACCAACCACCTTTGGTCCTGGATCGGCTGTTTGCAAGGCAAACGCCGCTGTGCTATCTCTCCGGGCCCAGGGTTTTATGTTCTTAAACACCAGCAGATCTCTTTGGTAAACGGGAATTGATAATTGTTCATCACACAGTGTCTTTGCCTGAAACACTGAGTCTGAAATGCTCAGGGCTTGATGCCCACTTGATTTTTTCTTAAGGACACCAATTCTGTCTCTGAAGGCCTCACATGTGGAGAAGAAACTTTGGGGTGATGGTGAGGAGTGGGTGTTGGGGGACATTTTCACTTGAGGCTGAGAACTGGCTCATGTGCCTGGCCAGGCTCTTCCACACTTGGGTATCACTATCAAGAGAAGAGACTGATAGGTACATAAACCAATCCAGCCTGAGCAGAAATGGCCCCCACCATCACACTCATGGATGTACTTAGTCCTGTCTCCATGCTCAGATATTACTCCTGGTGGGGCATGGCGTGGGGGCATATGTGCCCACTAAAGAGGGGTGGTGCCAGGATGAAGGGCAGAGTTCTACCACCATGCTGAGGTGTGGCTTCCAGTGTCAGTGAGAAAGAAAACAGGAAGAAAAAATAAATGAAAAAATAAATCAAGAACAGGTCTTCAGAAGCCAAGGTTTTCCTTCTCTTCAGTATCCATTCCTCCCTCTGTCTATCTCTTCATTCAGCAAATACTGTCATTAGTTGACTTAGTAAAATCTGTCTTTGACCCTGGCCATCAAGGATGATGAAGTCTTGAGCTCCCCCTAGAGGACAGTAACGGTAGGCCATGACAAAGACCATTATAGATCAAGCTCTCAAAGAAAGTCTGAGGCACTCGGGGAAGTGAAGGGACAATCCAGAGCTATCAGCCCTGCAAGGGCTCACAATTCATTCCGTAGGCAGAAGAGCAGTGTAAGGAGATTGGAGTACAGCCAGCCGCAGAGACGCATGCCCAGAATTTCATCCTCAGAGACACTTCTGAGGATGAGAGGAAGCAAACTGGCTTCTCGTAGCTGCCTGCTTCCTAATGCTGTTGTGAGCAGACTGTACTGAACACATAAACCATTACTAAAATGCTTTCAGCTCTCAGTCCCAACAATAAACCTGCAAGCCAGATATTAGGCTCCTCATTTCACAGATGAGAAGTTCAAGATCCTGAATTTACATTACAAATCAATGGGATCTAAAATTTGGACTCTACATTTCTTAATCTCAAGGCCCATATTTTTTGTATGTGTTAGGAAACCAAGTCTGGCCTACAACCACTGCTTGGAGTTGGATTGTGTCTATTGGATTAGCTGGTACAGACATTCCTGGCTCATCGTACATTATAAAGCTGTAAATTCTATCATTCTCTCCTTTTTGACTGTTGAATTACCCAAGGCCATAATTCGGAAGCAACTAGGAGATAGATTGGGCTACCCTAGAGCTTGGATCAGCAAAGATTTTCTTTAAGGAGCTTTGAATTATAATGACAACAAATGGACACGTTTGTATTCCAGTGAGAGCCTATTTATAAAATTGACTCACCAATTCACATCCTCCTGTCCTAGATTCTCCAGTGGTTCAGAAGTGCCTGGAAGAAGGTGAGTCACAAGTAGAGAATACAAAGCCTCCTGAGTAGGAGGTATAGTCTAACTCTCTACCTCCTCTATGTAGATATATGAGGAGGCAAAGGAGCTTGAAAGTAGTGGATTCAGAGTGTGGCAGTTGGCTTGGGATGAGTGCAATAAGCATAAATCAGTGGGGTCAGAATTGGAAGGCAAAGAAAACAGAGGGTGAAAGCACACACACTAAAGAATGAGGTCCTGTCCGAATAAACAACCAATATGGGTTGAGTGAATGCAAGAATAGGGAAATGGTTGGCCACTTTCTCTTTTTCTCTGTCTCATACACATTCTCTCTCACACTAACATACATTCACATATTTGGGAAGTAAATATGAACCTAAAACACATCATATGATGGACAGAAGACTAACATTGTATGACTCCTCCTTTTCTGAGGTTCCTTATGGAGTTGTATTCAAGAGACAGAAAGCAAAATGATGAGATCAGGGACTGAAGAAGGGATGTTGTTAAAGGATACAAAGCTCCAATTTTACAAGATGAGAATAGTTCTGGGTATGTGTGGCACAAAAGTCTGGTTACACCCAACCCTACAATATTTAGACTATACACATATTCTAAATCTCCCCAACACAGCCATACTTGGAATGCACCCAACACTGAAAATACTGTAAAGTCACCCAACATTACCAAGCTGGAAATATGCCCAATACAGCTACACCAAGACTAATTCAACCCTGATATATTGCAATACTCTCACATTGGGAGTATGCTACTACAGCCACACTGGGAATCCACCCAACACTGATACACTGGCAATGCATCCAACACTGCTTCACTAGAAATATACCAAGCACAGTTTCACTGGGGTTATACCCAACACAGCCTCAGTGGAAACATGTAAAAGCACTCAACTGTGCACTTAACAGTGATTGAAATGCTGAGTTCATCGTTATAGATTTTTATCCACAATTGAAAATAAAAAGATGAATGTGTTTGTGAACAAAATAGCAGCAGCAGGGAAAGAAAGGGCAGGTGTGAAAGGGCACGAGAGGCAGAAAGCATTGTCCTGCCTCAGTGCACATGTGCTCTCCAGTTCAGTGCTGGAAGTCCCATTAATTGGCTTGATCTTCTGTCCCTTCTCTCCTCACTCCTGACTTTCAGTGCCACTGGACTCCCACACTGTGAATTTTGTTATCACACTCTGTCCTGAGCTGTCAACCCTGGAGCTGGACTCTTCTCTCCTGAGTCCACTCAATGTGCTGTCTCCTACCATATGTCAGGCCACCCAGCCTGTTCATCATGCCTCCTGAAAAGTCTTAATTACATTATGTTCACAATCCATAAAACATAATTAAAAGATGTAAATCCATTATGCTCTTTAATGAGCACATTGAGACCTCAAAATTTTCAATGAGGTATCAAATTGATGAGGACCAAGTACTATTGATTACTCATGGCAATAAATCACCCTCTGTTTGGCTGACAATGGCATCCCTCCTCCCATTGGATGTTTTCTCTTATTGTGGATGATGATGTTTGGAGGGATTTCCTGACTTTAAAATTTGGTGCAATCATTTCAAAATGGATATACCTGGATTGCTGTAACTTGGCAACACCAGAAGCAAAAGCAATAACTAATGTTCGGATTGGAGCTCTGGAGCTTGCAGAGGGCTTGCAAGAAATATTTCCTCGTTTATGCCTTAGCAATGTTCTCGTTTTCCATTTCATTCTAAATATACCAATGTTTCATTCTGATGGGAAATATCACCAGGTCCTGTCTCTCTATCCTCAGCTGTTGCTCAACCCCCAGCTACTTCCTATTTCTCCATCACTGGAAATAGCCAATCATTTATTATTTGCTCCACACCATAATGCTACATGCTTCCACATCTCTGCCTCGGTGAGTTCCTCTTGGTAGCAAGGGTGTTGTTGTCATCTGTCTCTAGAATTGTTATGAAAGCTCAAGGCCATGCATGAGTCTCCTCTGTGATCCATCAGGGTGAATATTAGTGACATTGTCTTAAGGTATGCACACAGCGCCATTCTCTTAAGAATGCTGTCTGTGGGTATCCTTTTATGTGCACTATATTTTTTTTCATTGGCTTCTTCTAATGACCATACAAGTCAGCCATTAAAGGGATCACCTTCATTTTAATGGGCCATATGCTTGTTAAGCTCATAAAGGTTAATTGATTTGTTCAATATCTCACAATCCTTGGGCAGGGATTCTGTCAGAACATAGGCATGCAAACCTGGGTCTTGCTCTACCTCAAAGAAAGCTTTTCTCTTCTTGTGTATCTCTCCCAAAGGTACTCTCTTCATCACAAACAGATGCTATCAAGTGCTCTACAGAAGATTTCATAGAACACATGTTTCCCCTGTGATCCTGTTCCTTCCCACCATATCTAAGTGTGCTTCTGTTTAAATTAAAGCAAAGGCTTTAATTTACCCCAAGCCTAAACTTGCACCCCAGTTTTTCCACTGATTAAATACATGACATTGATCTTGGGGCCTTCTTGATCTTGGTACTTCTTAGTCTTTGTTTTTGTTTTCTTTTTGGTTTTTTGGGTCACACTAGTCAGTGCTCAGAGGGGTTCCTCCTGGCTCTATACTCAGAAATCACTCCTGGCAGGCTCTGGGACCATATGGGATGCCGGGATTCGAACCATCAACCTTCTGCACGCAAGGCAAACGCCTTACCTCCATGCTATCTCTCCGGCCCCAGTACTTTTTAGTCTTGATACTTCCATTCCTAATATGAGAATAAATAAGAGTAACTTATTTATCAAAATCAAAAGGTTTAACACTTTTAAAAAATGACATGGCTAATATAATTACCTCTTAGTCCATTATCACTAGTTGATGATTTTTATTACTTTTTCCATCAGGCTCTTAACCTGTAGGGTCTGCTCTTTTGAAGATGAAACATCACTTCAAAATAATTTTTGATTTTTTTTTCTGTACTATAGGCCACATAACTCCCCCACCAGAGAAGTTTTTCCTAAACATTTGAGATGTATTTTGTTGGAAGTCCAATTCCCTTTTTGCTGAAGCTTATAAAGCTGAATTTCAAGAAAGTAGAAGATGATTTGTTTTTTTCATATTCACTTTATATTTCATAATCGACTACATTGTGCCAGGTAAGCCAACACCTTATTTCATTAAACATATCAAAAGCAGGAAAGTAGTAGATCTGTTGTTCTTGCCTATTAATTTATCTAGTGGTCCTCAAACTATGGCCCGTGGGACATATATTGTATTTATATCTGTTTTGTTTCTTCATTGCAAAATAAGATATATGCAGTGTGCATAAGAATTCGTTCATAAGTTTTGTTTTTACTATAGTCAGACCCTCCAATGGTCTGAGGGACAGTGAACTGGCCCCCTGTTTAAAAAGTTTGAGGACCCCTGCGAGAGGATCTGGATAGCAGTAGGAACTCAACACATATTTGTTAACTATCAATATAATTGTCAGTCCTTGTATCACTCATTCTTAAAATAACACAATTTTTAAGATCATATTATAACTCAAGTCACTAAAATCACATTTCCCCCTTCTAATATGGTTTGAAGCTTTTCAGAATCACTTGTTGTAATCCAACCCCCAACTTCCTGTTTCCCTAACCTCTTCTTTTGAGATGTTAATCACACCTGGATAACTGCCACCCCCTACTGAGAGAGAGACAGAGAGAGAGAGAGACAGAGAGAGAGAGAGACAGAGAGAGAGACAGAGAGACAGAGAGAGACAGAGACAGAGAGACAGACAGAGAGAGAGAAGAGAGACAGAGAGAGAGAGAGAGAGCACAGCAAAATACAGACTAGAAAGAGGGGCAGCAGAAAGCTTAGCAGAGAAGCAGATGTGAGGAAATGCACATGGCAGACAGAGCCATAGAATAAAAGCAAGCCGACTCCGATAAAACTTTAACTGACTGCTTGTAAATTATTTCTCCGCTGCTACCCTTCTTCAGACCCGCCAGCCGAAGGGTCTAGGGGCATGGTGCCTGGGGCAGCCTCACCCAACACATGGACTTTATACTTTATATTTTAATCAAAGTCATGTTAAATTCTAAAACCTCAACCCAGAGTGTCTGATTCAGTATATCTATCTTGGCATCCAGGATCAACACTTCTCACCTACATCTACATGATACTAAAGCTTTTGAGGAGAAAATCTGCTGTTTTCAATTGGCCTATTTGAATGAGGGAACTTGAATCCTTGAATCGCCACATTAAAGACATCCACCAAATGCTCCTGACAACTCATGGTCAGGCACCAACTTAATAGTTTAAACCTTTGATATTTGGGGTCATCTGTTTTAAAAATTACAATTACCTAACAGAAGAAGGGGTGTTATGTCCATGAAGAATAAGAAGGGATAATACATTTACTTATTTTTATTACATTTATTTTTTTTAACTATATTGATTGATTGGTTGTTGGGCCACACCCAGCGGTGCTCAGGGGTTATTCCTGGATTTGTACTCAGAAATCGCCACTGGCACGCTGGGAAACCATATACGATGTTGGGGATAGAACTTGTTCCCTCCCTGATTGGCCAAATGCAAGGTAAATGCCCTACTGCTGGGCTATCTCTCTGACCCCGGGATAATACATTTAAATCTGTGACTCCTTGGCTTAAAAAATGGGTATATTTAGGGCCGGATAGATAGCATGGAGGTAAGGTGTTTGCCTTGCATGCAGAAGGTCGATGGTTCGAATCCCGGCATCCCATATGGTCCCCCAAGCCTTCCAGGAGTGATTTCAAAGCTTAAAGCCAGGAGTAACCCCTGAGCGCTGCCGGCTGTGACCCCCCCAAAAACATGGGTATATCTTAAACTTCTCCCTCTAAGTCTCTTAAAACCAACCCCAAATTTAACAAGTTCTGGGTCTACAAGGGTATTAGAGATGAATGGATGAGGGACACAAAAGGCATTCCATGTTTAGTTATAAGATCAGAATATAGTGGCTATTTTTAAGCATATAGTCTCTCTTGAATATGTATTTTTCTTTTTCTTCCCTGTGTTTATTTTTTTTAATAAAAACTATTTAGTGGGGGCTGGAGCCATAGCACACTGGGTAGGGCATCTGCTTTGTACACAGCTGACCTGGGTTCGATCCCTAGCATCCCATATTGTACCACATGCCTGCCTGCCAGGAGTGATTTCTGAACACAGAGTCAGGAGTAACTCCTGAGTGGCCCTTTCTCCCCCCCCCCAAAAAAAAAGTATTTTGTGGGGCTAGACTGGGTGGTACAGTGGGTAGGGCATCTGCCTTGCATGCGACTGACCCCATTTTAGACTCCAGCATTCTATATGGTCCTTAAGCACTGCCAGGAGTAATCCACACTCAACTGTGCCCCCTCAAAGAAAATAACTATTTTGTGTTACTAAAATAAATTAAAAAATCAGAATATTGTAAGCCCACCAATTAATTCCCATCCCCTCTTTTAAATAAAGTCACTAAATTACAATGTTATTCATGACTGAGTCTCAGGCATACAGTATCCTGACGCCAATCCCTTCACCATTGTCCACTTCCTTCCACCAATGCACCAATGTCCCCAGTTTTCTTCCCACTCCCTGGGCCTCTGTGACAGGACCTTTTTTTTTTTTTTACTTTTAATTACAATCCTCTTATTGATAGGTTATCATGCATAACTCTTTACAAACTGTCACACTGACCACTTCCCTCTTTCCATTTAGTGTTCCCTTTCTTGGCCTATGCCACCCTCCAGTGCAAGCTTCCTATTAAAGATCCATTCTTATGTTCTCTGTTTCCATTACCTTTATGTATTTCTTATCCTTCTGCTATATTTCTTTATATCCAACTTCTGAGAGAGATAGTTTTGTGCCTGTCCTTCTGACTAATTTCATGTAGTATGATACTATCCAGATCCACCAATATAGCTATATGACCTTTTCTTTTGTTAAAGCCAAGTAGTAGTCCATTGTATGTATGTATGTATGTATCACTGTTTCTTTATCCACTCATCTGATCTTGAGCATTTGGGTTGTTTCCAGATTTTGGCAATCTTGAATAATATTTCAATGAACATAGGAGTGCAAACGTCTTTTCTGAATTGTGTTCTGGGGCTCTTGGGGTATATTCCAAGGAGTGAAATTACTGGATCATATGGAAGTTTAATTCTTAGTATTTTTGAGAAGTGGCCATGTTGTTTTCCAAAAATACTGACACTACTAAAAGAAATAAAAAGAATAAAGGAATGGTACACATTTCTTGTTCATGGATCAGAAGGATTAACATTTCCAAAATGGCAATATTACCCAAAGCATTACCCACATTCAGTGCAGTTATTTTAAGTATACTCATGTTATTTTTCAAGAAATAGATCAAATACCCCTGAATTTATATGCAATAATAACCCACCATCACCATCTGCATAGACAAAGCTGTCAGAGGGAAAAGGCCCAACTTCAAATTGTATTACAAAACTATAGTAATTAAAATAGTATGGTACTGAAATAAAAGAAGACTCTCTGACCAATAGAATAGAGTTGAAAATCTAATTACAGATCCTTAGGTATATGGACTGCTAATCTTCAATAAAGAAGCAAAAAGTATTTAAGTAAAACAAGGAAAATAATCACTTCACTAAGTAGTACGGGGAGAGCTACTGACCACATGCAAAACAGTGAACTATTACCCCTTTTAACACCATGCACAAAAGTCAAATAAAATGGATCATAAGTCACAATTTTACATGTGAATTCATAAATTACATTGAATAAAACAGGCCTAACTCTTCATGACATTGAAACTAGAGGCATCTTGAAGAATTGAAGTCCAGAGCAAAGATAGACAAGTGGGACTACATTAACTTAAAATGTTTTTGTACCTCAAAGAAAATTATGAGCAGAATACAATGAGTAGGAGAAAATTATTTTCCACCACACATCTGATGAAGAGTTAATATTCAATAGATAAAGCACCAATAAAGCTTTGCAGAAACATCCAAACCCATAAAAATGGAGAAAAGTGATGAATAAAAATTTCCTTAAAGATGACAATACAAGGGGTCGGAGCAGTGGCGAAAGCAGTAAGGAGTTTGCCTTGCACACGCTAACCTAAGATGGACCTGGTTTGGTCCCCCAAGCTAGGAGCTATTTCTAAGCACATAGCCAGGAGTAACCCATAAGCATTATGGGTGTGACCCAAAAACCAAAAAAAAAAATAAATAAAATGACAATACAAATGGTCAAAATCCAGTAATAAAGAAATGACTAATCAGGATCCCAGGGAGATAGCACAGCAGTAGGGTGTTTCCTTTCATGCTGCCAACCGGGGAGGGTCTTAGTTCAATTCCCAGCATCTCATATGGTCCCCCAGCCTGCCAAGGACGATTTCTGAGTGCAGAGCCAGGAGTAGCTTCTGAGTGCCACTGAGTGTGGCCCAAGAACCAATCAATAAATAAATAAATTTAAAAAAACAAATCACTAATCATTAGAGAAATGCAAACCAAAACAACATTCTATAGAGACTGGAACATATCAAAAATAACAAAAACAACCAGAACTAGTAGGGATGGAGGGGGATAAAGGGCCCTCATTCTTTGCTGGCGGAAATGTCAGCAGTTTTTTTTGGAAAACAAACTAATTCTTTAAAAAGAGCTTGGTGAATGTCAACTATAATTAGATATAATTCTAGTAATTATAAATTCAGTTATTAGCAATATGGCTGAAGGCTGTGAGAAAAAAATCAATAAGATCATTGATATTGAGTGACTACAGACAAAGCCAGGCATATTCATGCTCTCAATGAAAGGGTTAACAATATTTGGAATTTAGAGATCCATCTTCAACCATAGGGACTGTAGTAGACAGCGTGCAAATATTGGTTTTGATCCAAGAGGAAGAGCACTAGAATCTCCTTGACTATTCTATTTGAACAGTAGCTTGGTTTACAGTATCTAAGTACTTGTATGCAGGGCCACACAGTACTAATACATTAATGTCAATTTTTTTGTTTTATATATATTTGTTTTATATATGTCAGTGTGTACAAGAAGGAAATTATTCAACCACACAATACTAATCTTATGCAGCATAAGATTATATATAATGCATTAGACTAATATGAGTTTCTCTAAAACTTAATTGCCTTACAGGACACAGATAAAACTATTTCTCGATATACTCTGCCTTGGAGTCCATCACTTGGACCATAACCCCCTTAGAAGCCTTATCACCTCTTATTGACCACACTTTCCTGATGACCTTCTATCTTTTCTATGTCTTTTTTTTCAAACACCAGTCCAAATAACTTCATTTTGTTTCTTTCTACTTTCTATTTGTTCATCTCTCTGCCTGCAATTGTCTATCTGTCTAAGCAAGTTGGTGACCTGCTACATTCTCCAAATCCAATTTGATCATTTCCTCTGGGTTTAGAATGCCTATCCTTGGTAGTTCATTCCTTGGAAATTACTGCATGCCTTTGCTTATCATCATCTATTAAATGTTTATTGAATGCCAACACTAAGATTGTTTTTACACCTTTAATTCTGATAGAAACTCGGAGTGATAGATGTATTTCACATCTCTATGACAGATTTAAGATGATAGAATTAAGACTCATAAACTATAAACCCAAGGTCACACAGTTGGTGTGCTTCCTAGAGTCTGATTTGAATCGAGATGTGTCTATTGCTAAGGTCACTGTTACTGACATATTTATTCCCTGATCTTCTCCCACAGAACTACACACACCTGTGTGTGTACACAGGGCATATTTTTATGTTGAATGAATGGGTGAACTTTGTCATAGAGATACAGTCAAGTAAATTAAACTTGTAGAAATTTTTTATTCCAGTTTTTTAGCCTTTTGGCTTAATATCATTTCATATTCTTCTTCTATATAAAAGATTCTATTGAGATATTCATAAAAACTTGCCCTTCATGGCCACCTCAGGAAATTCACAATTTCCCCGTATTGTGAATTAATATGGTTCAACCACACCAAATTAATCTTATGCATCATAAATGGCCCTGACACTTGGCTTACCACTCCCATGTGATAATCCAAGATCTGCTTAAGTGACAGGAGACGCCTCTAATCTACACATCATTTCTTCTCACTGCTGTCCTCTCTCTCTCTCTCTCTCTCTCTCTCTCTCTCTCTCTCTCTCTCTCTCTCTCTCTCTCTCTTTCTCTCTCTCTAATGGCAGATGGTTTCCAGGCCCATTCTGTGAATTTTATGATATTTGAAGAACCTAGTGGAGGAGAAAAGTGAGATATGGATGAAATCAAAGACAATTACCATTTGTTTATACTTCAAATTATGCTATAGGAGGAATGGAACTTCAAAAGCAGAGGATGGGGAAAGAGTAGAGAGGAAATCAGTTGCATTCAAAGCAAGTCTGGAGAATCAGGCTGATAAAAGGTAACTGATGGCCCAGTTGTTTGTTTTACTCAGGTATAGACTTGGAACTTATAATCTCTTATTTAAATATCAGGGCTTCTCCAAGGTAATATCCCTTTCTTGCATAACAATTTCAGTTAACTAACAGTATTATTAAAAATGCACAATAAACAAGTAGATGATTAATGACCTTAATATCTAGTTACCTCTTATAGGTAAACTCGATAAAATAAACTTTTAAGATTTAACTCCTCCCATTAAGCCAACATCTGAAAAAGTACCTAGCAACTTTTTAAAACAATGTTAGGTCACATCTGATATAGGACAAATTAGCAGCAAAGTAAGATTGCCAAAGGCTTTGCACATTAACAAAAGTATAAGAGTGAATATCTAGAATTAGAGAGAGAGAGAGAGTACAGAGGTACGGTTTTGTCTTGCATGAGGCCAACCTCAGTTTGATCCCTGCTGCCACATATGGACCTCCGAGCTCTGCCAGAGTGATCCCTGAGTGTCAGATATGAAGACATCTAAGAAATGACTAAGTTTAGCTAGAGAGATGATAGTCTGAGGAGGAGAGTAGAAAATGGTGATTTAGAGGCTGGTGAGGTGGCACTAGAGGTAAGGTGTCTGCCTTGCAAGCTCAAGCCAAGGAAGGACCATGGTTCTATCCCCCAGCGTCCCATATGGTCCCCCCAAGCCAGGGGCAATTTCTGAGCGCTTAACCAGGAGTAACCCTGAGCATCAAATGGGAGTGCCCCCCACCCCCCACAAAAGAAAGAAAATGGTGATTTAGGTACTCTTAATTTCTAATTACCCTAGGAGGGGTCCAGTATTTATTCTTTTATCTATCACTTCTCCCAGAAAAATACAATCCAGAGACTTTGCATTAGCTGCCCCTTTGATATACACCCCTTTGATATATAGAAGTTATATTACATAGATAGGTAATTGCCTGTTAGCAGGAAATTAATTGCCTGTTTGCCCTTCTTCCTGAGTTTATTGACCCTAAATAATAAATATTGTACATGGACCCCATGTTTTTGTCTTATACATGTCTTGTTTACTTGTGTGGGGGGGAACCATATGAGATGTCAGGGATTGAACCCAGGTCAGCCATGTGCAAGGCAAATACCCCTGTCTTGTTTTCTTCTTTATTTTTCATTTTTTTTTGGAGGGTGGGGCAGGAAGAACCACACCTGGCAGCGCTCAGGTTGCTCATGGCTGTGCACTCAAAAATCACTCCAGGCAGGCTCAGGGGGACCATATGGAAAGCCGAGAATCGAACCAGGGTTGGCCACGTGCAAGACAATTGCTCTGCCACTGTGCTATCACTCCGGCCCCTGTCTTGTTTTCTTAATTCTCATGATGTCCTTACCCATTCACCCGGAGCTGGTCCCAGGCACCTGAACATAGAGTAAACCCTGAGAACCACAGATGTGGCCTCCCAAAAATAAAAACAAAACAAATTATTCAGGGTTTTAGGAAATAGATAATACGACATATATTTCCATCTACATCTAGTGTGGATATTAATTAGTTCCACCTTCTCAGAAATATCTACAAAGAATGTTGAAAAGTACATATTAACATTATCCCTGAATCTTACTTCTGAAAAGTTTGTCTTAGAGGCATAATTTAAAATAGGAAGGGTGAGAGAGTATATATGAAAGCTTACTCTTCACAGTGTTGTTATTAATGAGGCATAATGAGGAACAAATTAAATGCCTACACTGGGAAAGTCTGGTTTGGCCTCCAATACGATAATCTACAAATATTCTGTTTCTCACTCATTACTTTTGTTTACTACTAGATGCAGAATAGCCATATATCATTTATTCTAGGCTGTTTTGTTGTTGTTGTTGTTCTATTTTTTACATACAATGCTAAATATCTTTTGTTGTGTGTGTGTGTGGGGGGGGGATGTTCTCAAGTAGTTCTCAGCAGGCCTAAGGCCATTTCCAGAGTTTCTCAACCAACTAGGCTAAACAGTCCAATACTAGGACCCAAGGTGTGGTACTGATGGATCCCTGGAGTGCTGAAGACTAACAGGACTGGAACCAATTGTTACTTAGGAGCTTCCAGTTCTATACCTGATAATGCTTGGAGGGTGGGGGGGACCATACCAGTGTTGGGTATCAAACCGGGCATGTTTTGTATGTTTTTGCATGTTTTGTCTGTACCACAACCCCTATACTATAACCTTGACTTAACCCTTACTTCTTATGGACTTGGTTTTTGTTTTGTTTTTGTTGTTGGTTGGACTTGGTTTTTGTTTTGTTTTTGTTGTTGGTTGGACTTGGTTTTTGTTGTTGTTGTTGTTGTTGTTGTTTGGAGGGGGGCAACACCTGGCAGTACTTAGTGCTTATTCCTGGCTTTATGTTCAGAAATTGCTCCTGGCAGGCTCAGGGGACCAGTAGGATACCAGAGATCGAACCCAGGTTGGCTGTGTGCAAGGCAAATGCCCTACCTGCTGTACTATTGCTCTAGCCCCTGGATTTGATTTTAATATGACAGGTGACAAGTCAGAAAACATGAGTACAAGTATCTTCCACCAACTGTGCTACCTTGGACAATGATTTGAATGTTGGCCTACGGGAAGCAAAAATGATCACATTTATTTCCATATAGCTGGAGTTTGCAGCTGGAGTTTGTGCATATAGAACCAGTGAGCATGGCCTCAACTGGCAACTAGATCCACATAGGAGAAGTTCTGAGGTAAATTACTGACACATATGTCAAGCTGGGTAAAATGCTAGGTTAAGGGAAATCTCACTACCACTTTTGTCAAATTTCTCTAAGTTAAATGATTTTCAAAATTGAAATTTAAAATAGTTTTTTCAAAAATTAAAGGTAAGCCAAAATCTAGAGAAATATTTGTCAAATATGCATAATATAAATTCCTTTTATTCACAAAGTACTGCTGAAGTGTTAGTATAAAGAGTAGGGCACTTGCTTAGCATGCAGATGCCACTCTCTGTCCTTTGTGGTGGAACACAGCTATTGGAGGCTGATGTGGGGTCTGAAGTACAAGAGAAATTCCCCAGCATGGCCCCACTTTGATAGCTTGTCCCTACACTACTTATTTCAGAATATGAGTTATGAGTGGATCTTTCGGCCATGGAAGATCAGCTGTGTCTCTGTATGGTATATAGCACACAATTATTCAGCCCCTTGAGATTTTCTAATTACCAATATGATACTGCTAGGACTCAGGTGTCCCAACCTGAAAAATTTTTAACTTAGACCTGGGGGCATCTGGTTGCCTTCAGAACTCTCCTTTCTGTAGATTGAACCACCAAATCTGGTTACTAACTAGTTCATAGCTTGCTTCTAATAGTAAGGGTGTAGGAGGGTGTTCACTACCAGATAATTATTAATTCATTGGAGTCACTTCATACTGTCAGTGTCATTTACCTGGAACACAGATTATTCTTTTGTGCATTTACCTTCCTGAGATAATCTGAATACACAAATGCAAGAATTTAAAAATATGGCTAGCCCAAAGGCTGTGCACTGGCCATGAACAGCTGATCTTCAGTGAAACCATCATGGGATTAATGCTACTAATTCCTTCAAGAGGTCATAAGCAAATATATCCACTAGAACTACTTCCAGGTACTCCTTATCATTATCCAGAGAACTGAAAACAGGAAGTGTTACCTTTTCCATGCTTGGTACCAAACTACGCAAGTCAGGACAAACCCTTCTGAGACTAAGTTTATTTTAAAAGTTGTTTTATGATAATCTGGACCTTGTGAGAGTGTGTTTAACTATACATGAAAAGTTGGCTTGACAGCAATCTCATATTCCAATGACATATAGTACAACCAAAATAATGCCAAAGAGTGAGGCTGTTAACATGAGGATTGGATCTATTACTCAGTTGCTGAGAACATTATTGACTATCTTGAACAGTTTATTTATCAATAACATTTGTCATAAAATATAACTTTATGAAGTTATATTGAGGATTAAATAAAATATTTTAGCTAAATATGTTTTTATTAAATATATCATATACTCAAAATACAATCAAATGCACATCATTGCTGTCAGCTAGTTAAGTACCTCTTGGCCCTTATTTGGATGCTGTGACTTATTTGGATGCTGAGCTGCCATTCCTTAATGCCATGAATCATTTGGCTGATGTAAGGGGTAGGAGAAACTAGTATTAATATTTGTAAACAGTTTATTTATCATAACCATTTATAAAACATGGATTTGACATGACATGTATTTGATGAAACAATTTTAAAGGAAACTAAAATGAAATGAGAGCACTTGATATTACTCTTCTTTCCCCTTTTCTGTCCCTTCTTTCTCCTTTTCTGTCCCTTCTTTCTTTTCCACGTTGATAGTCTTGCCTTATGAATCTACTCAGAGAAATACCATAAGGTATTTGTAATCGCCAAATAACACCAAAAACCTTCAGCGTGCACATTTCTATGATAATAAAATCCATCTTTTCTAGGTCTTTTAGCCCTATACATTACCTTTTATAGATAATTTCTCAAATAAACTTAAACTAGCAACCAAAATTACAGACAGATAAGAGTCAAGACAAAGTCCAATTTTACAGAAAATATATACTATGTTTGAAATAGAAAAATTGCAATAATCTTCAGTTGACTGAAGAATCTTATCTCACCCATAGCTGAACACAGAGCAGGTGTTAGTCTCAGGGCTGTACAGTCTATTCTGAAACTTGAGCCAGTGGAACAAATATCACATTGTCAGTCCCTTTTATCTTTAGTTTTAGTCCAGTCTAATGATTTCTGCAATTCAAGTTGGTTATAAACATTGGAAACTCTCTCAGAAGAACATTCTATCAAACTCACATTCTTTTCTAATCTTAGCCACTTTTCCACTTTGAATTTTCTAATTTCACTGCAGTATTTAACTCCCACTAATCCCATTTCCCCTCCTCTGCGATGGCTGTACAGAACTTGGCAAGTTGGAGTGAAGAGGCCATCAGATCTCACACTTCTGCATTTGGCTTTCTCAATGTGATCTCAAGTAGCTCCCAAATGGGCAGACAACCAGGAATATTTGTTCCTAACAAGGTGGCAGGATGATGCCCTCTTCTAAGAACTCGGGTCCATTTTGAATTTGGTATTTGAGAATATAACATGGAAAATGGTTTTAAGAAATGTATCTCCATGATAATACCATCAAAATCATGAATAACAAAGGTAGGACTGAGCCTTCTATCTTAGTGGGACACACTTTTTTATTTCCCCCCAGAAACAGGAATGGAGAAAGCATCAGCAAGGATGAGAGGAAAAAATGGGGACACGACTGGTAGAAAACGTGTACTGGTAAAGTTGGTTGTACATTGTATGACTGTAACTCAAATATGAACAACTTTATCTGTTGTAAAAATCAACACAATTGTATTATAAACAACTTGAAACAGCAGATTTTGATTTTAAAAAGTTTAAATAAAGGGCCCGGAGAAATAGCACAGCGGCGTTTGCCTTGCAAGCAGCCGATCCAGGACCAAAGGTGGTTGGTTCGAATCCCGGTGTCCCATATGGTCCCCCGTGCCTGCCAGGAGCTATTTCTGAGCAGACAGCCAGGAGTAACCCCTGAGCAACGCCGGGTGTGGCCCCCAAAAAAAACAAAAAAAAAAAGTTTAAATAAAAACATTTTATATTTTATGAGCTCAAGCCTATTAAAATTGAAATTGCTTCTCATTTGACACAACTGTCTGTTTAATCTCTATTTTCCAGGTAGTTTCTTTCTAAGACATGTCTTTAAGGTCTTTAAATGCAGAGGGAACCATGCCAAGGCCTCTGTCACTGAGAAAATGTGTGAGAGGACTATGTATATATATATATCAAATACAATTGAAGATCTTTTTTAGCCATTCATTTCCTCTAATCACTTGCTAGATAACACACTGAGAAGATACTTCTTTTTCATGATACAGTAACAAAACAGCACTTTCTAAATTATTGTTATAATTATCCATGCAATTAAGATAAATGAAAACACCAAAAGAGTTATCATTATTCTTGATTCCTATTAATTTTAATACAAGTTGTAATAAGCATTGACTTGGATACCTTATCGAACAACTGCTCAAATTATTTGAATACAGACTCTTTTAAATCATCCATATTCTAATAAAGGATATTAAATAGGACTCACCCTCAAGTGTGGTTTAATCTTAGATGAAGAGAATTCACAGACTATTAAGGCAGTTCTTTCCCTCCAAATGAGTCTAATGGTGTATTGGCAAAAATAAATAAATACCAGATACTAAGAACAACTCATCCTGGAAGAATTTTTTCTTTAAAAAGTGTTTTTTAGTCACTATACTTTAAAATGTATCTATAATAGAATTTTAGGCCTATAATATTCTAAGTCCTATCTCACCACCAGTGTCCTCAGGTTCCCTGACACCCTCAACCCATCTTCTTAAGAAGCACATTTTTGAGTTGGTTTATTGTGGTATGCGTCCCATGCTTATTGTACTGTAGGCTAACAATCCAATTCATGTCTGGCCTCTGACCCTTGCCATGTTACTTCTGTCTTCCTCTTCATACTCCTCCAACATTTCTCTCCTCTGGGAATTTTATTTGTATAACATAGTATCTAGGGTTTGCCCACCATTAAAACCTTGCATTTTCTTGTCCTATTATTCCATATTAAGAGAGATAATCTGGTTTAAATTTCTTCTAATTTGCTTCACTTACAATGATATCCTCCAGTTTCAGTTAAATCACCAAAAATTTTTCATGATTTTACCATTTCTTATAACTAAGTAATATTCCATTGTGTAATAAACCACACCTTTATTATCTATGCACCAATTCTTAAACATCTGAGTTGACTTCATATCATTACTTTTGTACTAAGTGCTGCAATAAAAAATGTGTGCAAAAGATTTTTCTTTCCTTTTTTTTTTTGTTTTTTTTTTTTTGTTTTTGGATGCCACCCACTGATGTTCAGTGGTTACTTCTGACTTGAGGGACCATATGGGACGCTGGGGGATAAAACCGAGGTTCATCCTAGGTTAGCACATGCAAGGCAAATGCCTTACCACTTGCTTCACCGCTCTGGCCCCTGCAAAAGTTTTTCAAAATATTTAGAATAAAAAATAATCTCATAACATCAAGTGCTAGGAAGAACCATTGAAGACAAGCACTTTGCAGAAAAGTTTGGTAATGTAAAATGTTAGGATGCATCTTGGAAATTTTCTCTGAGGGATTCACTCTATAGTATCTTTCATAGGAACATACATTTATAGGAAGAAAAATTCACAAGGGTGTTGTTTATACTAGAAACTAAAAACAAAATTCATCAGTGGGATAAAAGGTTAATCACATAACAGAACACCAAACAGGAGTTACTTGATTTTAGGGGTCACCCAGATGAACAGTTTTTAATTCTACCTTAGCCTCAGAATCACTAAAGAGCTTTAGAAACATCAATTTCAAATAATCTGGTGTGAGGTTGGGATTGGAGCCTGATGTATCCAGTGCTCTACGATGTATTTGGAAAACAATTAAATTATTAATTTAATTATTAAAACTGGTCTAAGGCTTCAACTTGACTTATCTCAAACTACCTATCTGGTTAAAATGTCAATAGGTTCCTGGACTCCTGTGCCAGATCTCTCTTATATTGCATTAACTTTCTGCACTTTCTGCATCAAAGTCAATTATTAAGAGGGAGATAGGAGGCATTGATGGTGGGAATGTTGCACTGGTGAAGGGGGGTGTTCTTTGTATGACTGAAGCCAAACTATAATCATGTTTGTAATCATGGTGTTTAAAATAAATAAATAAATAAATAAATAAATAAATAAATAAATAAATAAAAAGATGAGCAAACCAGTTGTTCCATCAAGACTATTAAATTTTGGGGCCGGAGCAATAGCGCAACAGTAGGGTGTTTGCCTTGCATGCAGCTGACCTGGGACAGTCCTGGGTTTGATTCCTGGCATCCCATATGGTCCCCTGAGCCTGCCAGGAAAAATTTCTGAGTGAAGAGTCATAAGTAAGCCCTGAGCACCACCAGGTGTGACCCAAAAACAAAAAAAAAAAAAAAACAAAAAAAGGAGTATTAAACTTCTTGTGTCAAGGATGATTTGAGAATCTCTCCTCTGGTCTGTGTTGATCCTGCTAACTACTCTGAGAGTTCTTTTCTCTTCATTGTAAGGATTTTAATGGTATCTTGAGATAGAGAGGAAAATAAGGAGATAGAGGAAAAATAAGTCATGTATATAGTAATATTATCTTCCTCTCAGACAGATGGAATACATATGGGAATCAGAGAGTCATGTAAAAACCTGATTTATCCTTTCCATGTCAGTCTCTTAAGCCCTTTCTGTAATCAGTGGAATAAAGTGATCATTGTTCAAAGTTTCTCCTTTCACTAACCTACTCATAGATCTGGCTTTATCCATTAGCAGGATTATGAGCAGGTTAGTTTGGCTACTGCTGGGTGCAAAAAGGTGAAAAGTGAGATCAAAAGGGACCAAGAGCAGCTAATATGGGTTATATAATTCCATGGCCCTTAATGGAGGTCATTGCCAGGACAAAAGAATAGAAGAAGGTCAGTCTGTTCTCTTCCTGTTTCTGTCATTCTCCCATTAGAGGTAATGCCATCTACAATGGGGAATACTCTGTGTTTCTCCTCAGACTGTGCACAACATTTATGTTAAGTGTGTGTTGTTTAGAACACATGTATTTTTCATGTGTATTTATTTATGTATCATATATGTCCATGTAGACATGATTGTTTTATAGGCATTCTATGCACTCACTTTCTAGACTTGATGTTATACACTGGAATTTCGGAATTTTAGCTTCGCAACAATGCTTTTGAGTTTCATCGCCATCAATAAGTACATGATGCTTTTACAAATATTTTCAGAGGGGCCGGAGAGATAGCTTGGAGGTAAGGCGTTTGCCTTTCATCAAGAAGGAAGGTGGTTCAAATCCCAGCATCCCATATGGTCCCCTGTGCCTGCCAGGAGTAACCCCTGAGCGCTGTCAGGTGTGACCCCAAAAAACAAAACAAACAAACAAAAAAAAAATATTTTCAGAGTTTTATTTAGCATTTACCTTTTGTCATGGGTAATGCAATATGTTGCTTTTAATTAAAGTAATTAAAATGTCTAATGGGTAGAATACTTAAATTATGATTGTATTGACTGATTTTTGTGGCATAATTTTTGGCATTTATCTGTCTCTTTTCATCCTGAGCAGATGATAACAAGCAGATGTCTTATTCTATGATATGATTTTTCTTGGGGGTGCGGTTTGGGCCACACCCATTTGATGCTCAGGGGGTTACTCCTGGCTAAGCGCTCAGAAATTGCCCCTGGCTTGGGGGGACCATATGGGATGCCAGGGGATCGAACCGCGGTCCTGATCCTTGGCTAGCGCTAGCAAGGCAGACACCTTACCTCTAGAGCCACCTTGCCAGCCCCTTTCCCACTTTTTTTTAACATGTATTATTTTATTAAGTTCTTGTTATACTTACTCTTGGTACTCCATTACATTTAATTATGATTTTATTTTAATATTACTAGTCCTCATTTCTGCTCATTCTAATTTATACAACTAAATATTATAATTTAGCTTAGCCATATATTTTATATAATGCATATTATATACTATAGTTTTCTCATACGATTTTATTTCAGCAAACCTCTTAAATGTAGTACACACCTAAATTTAAATACTTTATTAAACTTTTTTTTGTTTTTGAGCAGCATCTAGTGGTACTCAGAACTTACTTCTGGCTCTGTGCTCACAGATCACTCCTGGTGGAAATCAGGGTATAATAAGGAATTCAGGGATCAAATCTGTGTTGGTAATGCACAACCTCTCTGGCTCCATTACCACTGTTCTTTATAAAGTGAGCAAGTAAGTTGGTCTTACTTGCTTGTTTTAATTTTCATCCTTGCTAGAAAATGAATAATATATCTTAAATTTTTGTATTTTTTTAGAGACACACTCAGCAGTGCTCAGGGCTTACTCCTGGCTCTGCACGCAGGAATCACTCACTTCCAGTTGGGTTTGGGGGACCATATGAAGTACCAGGGATAAAACCCAAGTCAGCTGTATGCAAGGCAAATGACCCACCTGCTGTACTATTGCTTTAGCTCCATCACTAATCATGGTTTAAGTGCCATGCTTTATGTTCTTTTATGAATATCTTGACATTAGGAATGAGCAATCTTATTTATTTATTCAAGAGATACTTATTGAGCATATTCTGTATACATGACTATTAAAATATGAAAAATAAATGCATTTCTACCAGCAATTATCTCAGAACAGTTCCTATTATCACAGTTCGTGCATAATCACAATATCAAACAAATGAAATCAATAATTTTACTTGTGATTAATTTTTTTCCATGTTAACTAATATTTTTCCATGAATGATATTGTCAATTCTATGCATATTGTTGTGTCACAAATCTCCAGGACCTTCTACTCTTACAAAACTCAGCTTCCAGGCCAGAGCAATAACACAGTGGTAGGGCAATTGTCTTGCAAGCGGCCTACTGGAGATAGATTAGGTTCAATCCCCAGCATCCTACATGGTCCCCCAAGCCTGCCAGAAGAAATTTCTGAAAGCAGAGCCAGTAGTAACCCCTGAGCACAGCCAGGTGTGGCCAATAAAAACAAAACAAAACAAAACTCAGTTTCTACACCAATTGAACAGCTTACACTAGTCGAGTAAGAACAATCTGACTTTTATAAGAGCAAGACCTGCTTGGAATATATCTTTCATACTGTAAATGCAGTATGTATGTATGTGTGTGTTTACAGGTAAACATACGTTTAACATGCTTCCCTCAAGGTTTATCCCTTTTAAACATTTTATAGAATTCCCTTCTTTTAAAACGCGAATAGTTTTTTTTTATGTAGAAGTCACATTTTCTTTATTCATTTATCTACCCATAGACATTTAGGTTACTTCCACTTTTCTGAGCACTGTGGCCATAAACATGGGTGCATAGAAGCATTTCATGATGCTGTTTTCAATTATTTTGGATATAAACTGAGAACAGGAATTGCTAAATCTTGCGGTAATTGTATCTTTAATCTTTCAAGGAGTCTACATTTTGTTTTTCCACAGCGTGTGTTTGCTTGATGGTGGTCTTCTTAACATGTGGGACTTACTATCTTTCATTCTGGTTTTGATTTGCAGTTCCCTGATGATTAGTGATATTAAGCATCTTTTCCAATGTATCTAAACCACTTGTTTATATCCTCTGGAGAAACAGCTATTTAAGTTTTTTTGCCCATTTTTCAGTTGGATTAAGTTATGAAAATTTTTTTATAGACTCCTCAACATTAACCCCTTACCAGATGCATGGCTCACACCTACTCTTCCATTCTATGAGCTGTATTTTCACTCTGTGAATGGCTTGATTCACTGAGAAAGCTTTAGAATTTGATATGTTTTCATAGTCTACTTTGGTTTTGTGCCATGTGCCTTTGAGAGTATAGCCAAGAAACAATTGCCAAATCCATTTTTCCCATATGTCGTCTTCTAAGAGGTTTATAGCTTCATGTTTTATGCTTAGGTCTTTAGTATTTTTTAAGTGGATTTTTGTACACGGTGGAAGGATCCAAGTTTATTCTTTTGTATGCAGATACTGTTTTTCAACCTCATTAGAAAGTGTTGGATAATGGTGGAGAGACAAGACTTTCACATTTGTAGCATTTTTAATTTTATGCCTAATTCATTGTGGCCATATTAGCATGATATCAAGTGTTCTTAAATCTCTTATTTTTGCTGCCAATGTTATTTGTCTTGGAAAAGCCCTGAGTGCACTTAGGAGTAATGTGTGTTCTAATGTTGAGCTGAGTGAACTGTGCCTGTCTGTGAGGTACAGCTCTCTATAATGTAGTTAGGTCAATTGTTTCTTCACTGATCTTATGTCTGGTTGCTTTACAGTTTTGAAATTATGATACTAACATCTCCTACTATTATTGTATTACTATTTCTCCTTTTATTCTGTCAATATTTGTTTCATGTATTTAGATGCTCTGTTGTTGGATGCATACCATATTTGCCAGCATATATGACAACTCGGCGTATAAGACGACCCCCTAATTTTGCAGTTAAAACATAGGTTTAGGCCTATATTTGCTGTATCAGACAGAATGTTTAGTGGCATATTGAAACATTTTTCAGGATATACTCGGCGTATAATATGACCCCCGATTTTCGGTTGACTTTTTTTGTTTCAAAAGTCGTCTTATACACCGGAAAATACGGTGTATGCTTTATGTTTTTCTGGTGAATTGACTCTATCATTTGGTTATTTCGCTTGCTGTTGCTTGTCATAGCTTTTAATTTAAAATCTCTTTGTCTTATATATAACTATGCTTACTTACTGTTCTTTGATTTCCATTTGCATAGAATATCTTTATTTGTCCTCCCACTCTCAGCCTACATGTGACCTTACATCTAAAGCAAATCTCATGAACACAGCATATAATTAGATTCAGTCACTGTAGATTGGAAAGAAAATCCATATACATTTAAATAATTACTTATTATAGGAAAGGACTTATTACTGCCATTTTATTGCTTTCTGAATGACTTACAATACAGGTCACTTAATGACATTTTGGTCAACATGCACCGTATATGTGATGATGATTCCAATAGATCATACACAAGAGTTTAGGAGTATAGCAGGCTATGGCATCAAGGTCTTTTCACAGTGTCAAAATTCCTAACAGCACATGTCTCAGATTATGCCCTATTGTTAAGTGATAATATGTGATCCTATTTGTTCTTTACTTCCTCCATTCTGCCTGCATTTTATTTTATATACCATATTTTCCGGTGTATAAGACGACTTTTGAAACAAAAAAAAAAAGTCAACCAAAAATCGGGGGTTGTTTTATACGTGGAGTATATCCCGAAAAATGTTTCAATATGCCACTAAACGAAAATTGTCTGGATATTGCCACAAAATGAATTTTCCAACTCGATCCTGCACCAATCACTGCAAGGCTGCTCGGACCGCCTCTCTAACTTAGCCAATCCAAGCAGGCTTTTTATGCATGCAAATTAGACAGTGTTCTGGACCCGAATCTACACTGTAAAAAGCCTGCTCAGATTGGCCAGAGTCAGAGAGGAAGTCTATTACAATATATAACCTTTGAACCTTTGCTTGTTGTGATTGGCTCACTGTAATACATACAGTTGTAGCATAGGAACGTTCTGTCTGATACAGCGAATATAGGCCTAAACCTATGTTTTAACTGCAAAATTAGGGGGTCGTCTTATATGCTCAGTTGTCTTATATGCTGGAAAATACGGTAGTTGTATTTATACTTTTGAGTCCTTCTTTATGCTCTTCTGTGAATCATTTGTGTTTACTTTTATGCTACACCTGGCAGAGTTCAGGTTTACTTCTTTCTCTGCACTCAGGGACTCTCCTGCAAGTGCTCAAGGTAGCTGCAATACCTTGGAGGAATCAAACCTGGGTTGGCCCTGTATAAGGCAAGTGCCCTCTGAGCTATATCAGTCTCCTCTTCTGTGAATCTTTATATGTATTTTGCTTGTGCTTATAAAAAATGCAGAGTTATAGTGATGTGTTTAAAACTAATAATTTAAGTTTAGTTCATTAGAGATGAATATTAGGTCTTCATCAACTTTTTGCCAGTTTTGCCAGACATTGTATTATATAGTTCTTTTTTCTTTTAGCACTTTGTATCATTATACCTACTTCAGGTTTATAATGTTACAGAGTGCTAAGAATTACTCTGACAATCTTATAGAAGCTATTCTGTGAACTGCTTTTACTCTTGCTAGTGTCAAAAAATTGGTCTTTTTGACTTCTGATAGTTCAATTATTATGTGACTCAGAGTCAGCCCCTTCTGGCTCTGCACTCAGAAATTGCTCCTGGCAGGCTCAGGGGACCATATGGGATTCTGGGGATCAAACCCATATTCATCCTGGGTCAGCCGCATGCAAGGCAAACACCCTACTGTTGTGCTACCACTAAGGCCCCAAAGCTTAGGTCTTGTATTGCAAACTTTTGCCATCAGTGAATTTCTACCTCCTCCCAGTGAGTGATAGCATTTGAGTTCAGAAGTTTGAAAGTAAGGACTAGTTTGGCCAAAGAGTAAGATAATATTAACCTTAGGAAAGAAATGATCACAGAATTATTGACATAGTTGTGAAAACTTAGAAATAGTGATGTGCATAATTCAGGGGTTTTTTTTTACATTCTTTTTTTAATTTTTTATTTTTAATTGTGAGAACAAAAATGCAAAGAAAGAGGACAAGGTAAAGTTACAGTGGAAGGACAATCACCCATGAACAGAATTCTCAGAAATCCCCTCGCTGATATCAGTTTTTTCAGCCAAAGAACATTAATAAAAATAAAACAGAACCCATGTACAATTACTTTGTCCCACAAGTCCCCAGATTGTAATACAAAATATTTCTTAGCAGCACACAAAGCAATCTAAAGCCATAAAACTTATGTAACTCCTTAAACATTGAAGGCTAAGTACTTTTTTACATTTCCATGTGCATACATATTAGTTTAAGTTAACCTCAAAAGTTTAAGTGGTTGTTTTTCTTAAGGAGTAGAGTCAAAGGAGCACAGTAAAAACGGTGTTAGAGTGGCAATTATTATTTGCATAGGCCCACCAAAATATGAGGGACATGGAAAGGAAAAGCCTTGGCCTAAATACAAGGAGACCCTACCCCTGAAGTTTCCTGGCATAAGACTAACTCTAGGCTCCAGGCAAACTAGTTTGTCCAATCCAAGTCATTGTCTGTAGTGCCATTACACTTTTATTTTTCACACAGTCTCTGTTGTTGGTATCATGTTTCTGTATTAAAGATCCTGAAATCTGCATATCCTACATTGCAGTTAGGATGGTGTGGAGTGTCCTTTCGTTTCACCTCACAATTAAAGGGCAATGCAGAGCCCTGTCCTGTAAGCAGGTCATTGTTGTTGTCAAGTCTCTTAGTGTTAAGGAAAGTCTCTTTTGAGCAGGTCAATGTCAAGTGGTAGGGTCTTCCCTGGTAGAGCATTGCTTCCAGGTGTTGGTATATAAAACCTTGGATGTTTTGTAGATAGCTTCCCTGGTTCAGGGGTGAATGGAGGATGCACATTCTTCTGAGGCCTGTGCTTGGTCATTAGATTGATGTTCAGGGTGTAAGGTACCATTGCACTACAAGATTTGTGTGTTCCAATCTCTATTAGATAAGCACTTATTTGTATGCATAGTATTTTCCCATTTTAATGTGCCTATGCAAAAAAGGAATAATGCCATGTGGCATTAACGGCGCATATGGGAGTCATAAGAACAAGTCCAACAATCCCCATGACATGGTTCAATCATAAGCATTAAACAGAGGGACTCTTTCACCAAAATTCTTTACTGAACAGCTCACAAAAAGAAGAAAAGATAAAAAGTTGGTAGAATCGTCACTGTAAGAGTACTTAGTAAGAGTTATAGCTGTCAAAGAAAATACACATAAAATATTCAAAAGACATATGTGTCCATTTTATGTCTTTTGAAATAGTTGGGGGTTGTTAAATCCTTTGGTCTGTGATTAGGACTATGCAGTACTGAAGTTAAAAAGAGTAAATGTGGGGTACTGATGGTTGGGAGTGAGAGAGTTAAGGAGTAATAATGAGCTTTGTAGGGGTGTGCGAAAGGGCAGAATGTGTTGGGGCAGGAGGTCGGTCTTGATGCCTAACAAGTTAATAACTGAGGGTAAAGAGGGTTAATTAAGGGTAAAATAACGAATCCAGATTGGGAGATGAGGGAGTAGAAGGGGCTCTGGTATGGAAGGGGGCAATATATCCGAGGGGCTAAATACATTGTATAGGTGAATTTTTTATGGATTAGGCTTGGCAGTCAGATAGGACCACTGTATAGGAAGTCACGTCTACATATACACTGATTTTAGAGACCTATTTGAATGTTATCCTCCAAATCTAGAGCATTCCATTTTTTTTCCTAGAAACAATCAAGATATAAGAACATTTTGGGTGAAGATAAAAGGTACATATGTCGCGCAAAGAACCCTGAATGGTTCTAGCATGCAACAGGAATTTGTTTCCCTAACCCTTCCCCCCAGGGCCCGATTTACCAGGCCCAGCCCCCAAGACCAGTCTGGTGTGGGGAGGATCTCAGTCCCCTAGACTAAGTGGTCAGCCCAGGGGGCCTATGGCTAGCTGTCCTGCCCAGAGCCCCCAACATATCAGTCAAAGAGAATCAGAAGTCCTGGCATGTGGAGTCTTCTGAGCCCAGCTACTGGGGTTTTTTTTTTTCAATTACACATTGCAACTGATAAAATTGTTTACAATTAGATTTTCAGGCACACAATGTTCCCATTTCCAATCATACCATGTTAAGTCCCCATCTGTCCATCTCTTACCCCAAATTCTCTCTTATCCCCTTAACCTGACTCTTGATAGCTATATTTTAAGTTTAATTATTGCAATGTGGATTCCAGGCTTATGTTGAGGTTAGTTTCAGTGTTTAGAAATACATAGACTGTTCACCACTACTAAATAGAAGGGACCAAACCCCCTTGTTCCTTGCCCCATGGCACTTCCTGATTTCCTCTTTTTACCTCTCCTCACTCCATAATGCAGTTTGAATATGTTAATATCTCTGACACCACTCACTTTTAAACCTTCAAGAAGTTGGTCACTAAACTATAGAGTTTTTCTATTATTTTGCCGTGTATAATTCTAAGTATTAAGTGTACCATGCTGCATGTGATAAAAAGGAATCCCTTAAACTATGCCTGAGTAATAATGATCAAAAACTGAGGGGAAGATGATGGGGGGAAAGCAGATATTCCCAGTGAAAGCAAGAGATACTGAGTGGACATCGAATTATTTGTTTGTTTGTTCAAATTATAATATTTTAATGTTAAAGTAAATTAGTTTAAATAATTGGATAAATTCATGTTATGTTTGCAACAATTACTTAATTTATTAGAGCTTATTATCTTCGATTAATAATATATGTAAATGCTATAATGCTCACTATCATCTAGTACTTAAAAGTTATCTCTTAGACACAGAATAGTCTCACTCATCCATAGGTTTTAAGAAAAATTAAGGACATTACTGTAATAATCCCCAGAGACAATAGAGATGTGGGCTGAAAGGACCAGATCACAGTATGAAGCTCACCACAAAGAGTAGTGGGGCAGTAAGGGAAATAGCTACACTAGCAACTAACAACTATCATGACAATCTTAATGAGTGAGAGAAGTAGAATGCCTGTCTCAAATACAGGCAAGGGTTGTGAAGGAGTGGGGGGGGGGGACATTGGTGGTGTGAATATTGCACTGGTGAAGGGGGTGTTCTTTTAATGACTGAAATTCAACTACAATCATGCTTGTAATCATGGTGCTTAAATAAAGATTATATATAAATTAATATTTCTGCAAATGTCTAAAATATTTTTCAATGCTTTTGTATAAAAAATTGGGGGGAAACAATATGGGACTCTGAAAAATCTGTGAATATCTTTGTGGGTCTTTCTTAACAAACTTTGTGGCATACCCACAAATTATTTCACTAATGATTATGACAGAAAGAAAATATAATACATATATTTTATAAAAATATAAAATATAAAAATAAATTGATCTCACGTTTCTGAAAGTAAATGGTTGTTCTGTCAAAAGCTCATAGGACACTTTTTACTCCTTTAAGTTTAAAGTTTTCCCAAAGTATTGTTCTTGTTTATTTTATCTGTTCTTGTCCCCAATTTATAATATCAAGACCTTATTAGAGGCTGGACTTTTCCATATTAGTTTAAAGATAACTATTTTAAGCTTGTTGTTTATACTTTTTTTGACATGTTATTATCTCTTAGAACAAAGATTTTTTTCCAATTAATAGATTCTAACTTCTATTAATTTAATTCTAACTTCTATATCAATCAACCTTCTTTGTAAAATTAAAAATTAAGTATTGGGCCAGAGAGAGTTCAAAGAGCTGAGCATCTGCTGTGCATGTAGGAGACTATGATTCAATCCCCTGTACCACCTGGTCCTCAGGAGTAACACCCAAGTATAAGCGTGGAATAGTTCCTGAGCACTGGCAATTGTGACCTAAAAATAAAGTGAAATACTGAACTCTTAAAATGTATTGAATTTCTGAACATTATTTTAAGTTATATTTAAAGTCATCTTTCATGATCTGATGAATTCTGACATAAGCTTTATAATCTATGATCGAGCTATTCATGAACTATTTTGTACTATGTACTTAATTATGTTTGAAAACATGAGCACTTATAATTTAAGAGATATGCAGCCTCTCTTTTTTCCCTCTAATGGAATTTAAATATTCTAACTTCAAATATTGTTGTGTTATGTGAATTGGTTTTTATTTGGTGAGAAAGTGTAACATATTTGCTACTCTTCACTACTCTTTCTGTGTGTGCAGATTTTTATAATAATCCTCATTTTGCATCCTCTGCAACTCCCATTATTGACCCAAAGACCTAAATTAGAAAACTTTATGAATATTCAACTTTGTTTTAGTCTTTATTGTATTACAATAAAGCAGGTGGCAGCCATATACCATGAACAGTTCTTGCAAAAACTATTGGCATTGAATTTTGTTGTTTCATTAACAAAACACAAAATTTAATGCTTTTTCAGTAGCTAGACAGGAAACTGGAAGAACCCATTCTTCTCTCCCTGCCAGGATGTCCTTGGCCTGACTCACTGATGGTTTAATGCACTCTTCCATTTTGGCTTATGAACCGCTATATCAGACTTCCTAGTGCTTATGGAGTGATTTACTCCCTGCCTGTTCCTAAATCCCAGCAGTTTCCATAACATGCCTGTCTACTTGAAGTCACAGCCCAGATCCCACTCTCCAGAACTCTGCTAATCTTCATGAAGAGCTGTATGTCCAATTTGTAAGGGATAAATTACTTTCCCACCAGTTGATTACATTTCCCCATCTCTAATCTATTCATTTCCTGTAGCTACCTTAGTAAACTATAAACTCGGTGACTAAAAGATGACAGAAATGGATTCTCTCACAGTGTAAGGGGCCAATCATCCAAACTCAGCATATTGTATACAAATCATAGAGCCACCAGAACCACTCTTCCTCCAACAGCTCCAGGGGAAATCTGTGCCTCCCTTTTCCAGCCTCTGCTGGCTTCCTGCATGCATTCCTTGGCCTTATGGCCACTTTTCCTGGCTATTCAAGATCAGAATATTTAAAATTCTCTACTCTTTCTTTACATGACTATTATTGGTCTCTTTTTGAAGTCCCTCTCTGTCCTTCTTAGGATGCTTGGTATGACATTTAGGGTGAGTCAGTATATCTTTTCCATTTCAAAATACTTTCTTTAATCACTTCTACATAAGCCCACTACTTTCATCACATGTTTACAGTTCCTAAAGATGAAAAACTTTTGGGGACAGAGAGATAACATGGAGGTAGTGTGTTTGCCTTACATGCAGAAGGTCGGTGGTTCGAATCCTGGCATCCCATATGGTCCCCCGAGCCTGCCAGGAGCAATTTCTGAGCATAGAGCCAAGTGTAACCCCTGAACACTGCTGGGTGTGACCCAAAAACCAAAAACCAAAAAAAAAAGATGAAGAACGTCTCTTTATTCAATGACTGATCTAAGAAATACATTAAGATCAATTGACCAATGGGTCTATTACTCTATTTCCCAGATCTGTCCAACAATTTCTCAAGAGCACTCTCTCCTTCTCCTAAATCTCTTTTGTCCTGCAAAACTTGTGGGAAAATCTTTTCCTTCTGAGCTGTGTTGGGAAATTTTAATTATTTACCCGCTGGCTCCATGGCTAAATCCAAAGATGATTTGATGCTGGAGACAAGCAGGCTCCATGTTTTTGGAGGCTCTGAGGCTAGGGAGACATTCAGGTATTGGTATTATTGCTTAGCATTTGGTATAGAGAAAAATAGAAATGCTCATGTCTGGAGTCACATAATGGGACCCTATTCCTCATGTCTCCTGGGTTCGGGTTAGAGAATAAGTCAAAGAGAATAGGTCCCTTGATATTGACATTTTCTGGCTGAGATCCCCAATGAGCTTCAGAAATACTAATGGTTCAAAATTTAAATAAGACCCTTAATAAATGATTAAGCCTTCATTTCCCCTTGATGGTGTTTTATTTTATATTTATGAATGTAGCTTATGTAGATTGACTTAAAGAATAATATATAATTTGCCTTTTATCCGATCATTACTGTATACTTATAATTTTGGTCCTGGCATTATGCTATTGCTAAAAAAAAAACAAAACAAAGCAAAACAGATTATGCAAAAAATCCATTACTCTTCTAAAGTAATGGATTCAGAACTTGACCAAGATTGACATGCACTCAAGTCATAAGAACTGTGTCATAAAAACCCTTATTAGAAGGTAAGAAAGTTTATGTGAACTTCTTAGGGTGAGTGGCATGAAGATCTTCCCAGAAAGAGAAAATACTGGAAGAAAAGAATTTGAAAGGAAACTCTGGCCAAACAGAAAAGGAAGGAAGAATTTCTCCTAGGTTAGATAGACAACTGATGTTCTTCCCAAGCTGGCTCTTTGGTGGACCCCAGAGATTAATAACTAATCTCTGTAACTACATCTTAATCAGGATGCCCAGAAACAGGACATTCTGCTGTTATCAAAGGCCCTATTTTGAGTGCCACATTCAGTGATGAACATACACCCAGGTAAGACTCTTTTTTGTGTGTTCAGAACATGTCCATATTATTGTTATTACCATCAACCAATATTCTAAAAACTTTCCCCAGTGTCCCAGTTTCCCCAGTGTCCTGTCTTCCCATTAATAATGTAGAGGTAGGAGCACATCCTGTACTTCTCAAGGTTTCACCACAGCTCCTTGCAGCCCAAAAATAAAGTGTTTCTAAAGATGAATTCCCTATGGTTAACATTTATTGGCGACCCACAAATGAAGATGCGACATACACAGTGACTGCCCAAGGGGAAAAAGGGCTGTACAGGTGCATCAGTGTGGGTGAATCCTGTGCCCTGCATGCCTTGCCCTGTGGCTCTGTGTTCTTCATCACTGCTGTGGCAGAGACCCAGGCAGGACAGAGTCTCCCCAGCTATAATGTGCCCTTAGAAACAGTACCATGCTGTCCTGCAGGCTTAACAGTAACCCAGGTCACCCAATCAGTCATCAACGTGAGCTGGATTGTGAGTACCGGAGCCCAGACCTATATGACAGTTCTGGAAACACATATCGGCCCATCTAAGTGTCACACCTATCAGAACCACTGCCTCCTGGGCTGCTTCACATGTGGCATCAACTACACTGTGACACTGAAAGCAGTTAGTGCCACTGGGTTGACTACGGACTGCGCTTACCAAAATTATTTCTCCAGTGCTTGCTGCCCTTTGGGAGTCAAATTATATAGGCTAGGCCCTAATAAAAAGAAAAAACTTAAACCTCTATTTTTAGAGTTATCACTTAGACCATCTGGCAATATAAGTAAAAAAAAAAAACTTTCACTTACTTAAAGCATTTTACTTCTATTTACCATTATTACATTTTCACAATAGATTGGCTATCTTAGGTCAAAGTATTTTACTGCTATCTGTCAAAATATTTTTTGAAGAGGTTGATACATCTTTTCTTTTACCACTGTTGACTCATGCCATATATATTCTTATGCAGTGCCTAATCTACACAAATGTACTCTACAGTCCTACCAAGAATGCTGATAGAAATTTGTTCCTCTGAATTAAAATGAAAGAATCATATCTATATTTAAAAAAATGTAGAGGTAGGGTATTCCAACAGTGACAATAACAAATAAAACCCATACTTTGTGGGTAGAGAGTCTGTGAAAATGAAGTGATTAGGAGAGAGAATTGCGGTTTTCTAACATTTTTCCATTGGCCATGGACTATCAGTACTAAAGTTTTCCCTTACTATGACACTGAGTTATTTCCTCGCTGACTCCGTGGCTAAATACAAAAATGATTTGATGCTGGAGACAAGCAGGTTCCATGTTTTTGGAGGCTCTGATTTTCTATAAGAAGGCCCGAGACTAGCCCTCAGACTACCACATTCTTTGAGATGTCACATATCCTAAATAACAATGTTGGGAAAAAACATATATTCCAAGAAATCTTTTGAAGCAAAAGAATTTTAGTCTTTTCTTCAATTAAGGAATTGTTTTGTTTTTTTTTTTTTTTTTCTGACATTCTCATCTGTATTTTCCTAGGGTTCTAAAGCTCCCAAGAGCTTTCTTTTTATTTTTGGTTTTTGGGCCACACCCGGCGGTGCTCAGGGGTGACTCCTGGCTGTCTGCTCAGAAATAGCTCCTGACAGGCATGGGGGACCATATGGGACACCGGGATTTGAACCAACCACCTTTGGTCCTGCATCGGCTGTTTGCAAGGCAAACGCCGCTGTGCTATCTCTCCGGGCCCCAAGAGCTTTCTTAGGGTTCTAAGGCCACTGTGGGCAGACATACATTTTCCTAAAACTCAAAAATACACTGAGGTATAAGTTCTCTTATCTTTACTGTACTTTAACAGCTTCTCTTATCTCTAGTAATTCTGGGTTTATTATATTTTGATCTTAACACTCAATAGACACTAGAGAAACAAGATAAACATACCTTCTCAACAGAAGCCTCCGGTCATTACCATTATATTCATTGCTACTTTGCTCATTTGCTCACTCTTGAGATTCATGATGCCCACATCTGAATGAAACATCTAGAAAACTTGATTATGCCCACACAAAAGAAGTCATCATTCTTAAGGCTATGAAAGTGTACTTGGCATTTCTAAATGAATCTCCTTCATCTCAATAAGCAACAATTATTCCACATTCTTCTTTTAATTCTTAAGCTACCAACAAGCTGCTGCTTGCCTAGAAACTAGTTTGCCATGTTGAAGTCTCTATAAAATATTTCCTCTTTCGCTTCAATCACCTATTTTTTTTTGAGACAGAGATTGAGTGACAGCTTAAAAGAGGACAGATTATAAACCCATTTAAGAGTGTCGCATTTTTTGAATTTGTCACAAATGGAAGGAAAAAACCATGGGGGACACAGACAGGGCTCAAGTGTCGACATGTGTCTTTCTGTTTATTCATTATTCAAGGGTCAGACCCTCCACCGGGGCCAGAGAGAAATGACAAAAATAAATACATATCAGTGCAACAATCTGCAATTTAAAATAATGAAAAGCAAGATTCCTATTCATTTTTATGGCACAAACCTGACATCATTTCACTCCAATTTTCTATAATGGAACCAGCTGGGCTCTGGGAGGGAACTAGTAATCGGTTTTAATGGATGAAATCTGCCATTGAAACTGGCTATTTTCTCACTCGATCTCAGTGCTTGGCACCCAGCCCACAGCCCTGCGCCTTACTTCCCGCAGTGCAGCATCTATTATAAAAAGGTGCAGGAGGCCTGCCTGGGAGTCTCTCCTCCCACCCAAGGAAAAGTTAAGAACCCCAGGAGATGGCTCTGGGTCCCAACTCGGCAGACTCCTCCTGGAAATTTGCCAGAAAACGTCAGCATCTTTTCTCAGGATATGCAGGGGCCATGAAGGAAAGTCCAAAGCAGCCAGGTGCAAGAGATAATGCCATGTTCATGTCTGCAGCCACCCAAACTCCATTTCCTGCTGGATTTGGTTATTCTAGACAACCATCAAACTTCCCTGAAAAGAACAGCCAGGGGTGTTCTCTCTCTCTCTGTCTGTCTCTCTGTCTCTGTCTCTCTCACTCTGTCTCTCTCCCTCATTTTGTTAAATCCTTTCTCCACTCCTATTCAACTCTCAAGCTGTCGTGAACATGGAAATAGCATGCACAGAATGGAATGGGCTGACTGCCATGGAGATAAAAATGGGATGTTCATTCTAATTTATTTCGTGGCAGTGCGCCTTCTTGCTGCCTCTGTTTTCTTTGCTCAGCAGCTTGATTGCCTCTTTGAGAATATGACTGCTCTGGCCCTCAGCCTGGCCATGGTAGAGGGTTACAAATATTCAGCCAGGGGACACTGGACCCATATCCCTGCCATCAATTTGCCTGGGTTTATCTGGAAGCAAGAAAATCAGATTACACCCTCCACCTTTTTCTTAAACATGTAGCATATTTGCAACTGAGTGATCTTTAATGTTCATTTTGGTGTTATCAGCAGTTTAACAAGTGAATGATGCTTTCAAATAATACCTAAAGAATGTCCCACAATTTCTGTTCCCACTCCCTCAAGACAGGGTTCTAAAATAAGGGAACAGGCCTAAAAGCAAATTTCAAATTCTTTTTTTCTGAGTGAAAAGCAGGACCCAAACAGGATATAGGTTTTACACATGTGCTCCTTTCCTCTGTACAGTTGTGTTTTGCTCCCAGAACCTAATTTGTCACCACACATTGTTTCTCTCCCCCACTCTATCAGAGCCTCAGCTTCAGTTACTAGACCTTATGACCATAGGGATCAACAGCAATAACAAATAAAGAGAAAGGATATTTGGTCCTAGAAATGTTAACTTGCCCAGTAAATTAGAAACTCTTGATTCTTATGCAAGGGCATAGCCTTGGACTTGAGTCTGGCACTGAATGCTTCAGCCAAGCTTTGCATTAGGATATTTCTGGGTCCACACTCTCCTCCTGGACTTGAAGTCCAGGACTGCCTGCAGACTCTGATTCCCAGAGTGTCCTGCCCACCTCTGCACATTCATTCCCTCTACTTTCTACTCACCACAACCCTAATCTGACTGTTTTCCCTGCAGAAACTACCCTATGGAGAAAATTTCCTTCCTCTGGCTACAAGGCATTATTTGGTTGCCCCAAAGAGAGCATCTTTATCTAGTCTTAATATAGATTAATATTTCCAAATATCAATGTCCAGGCTCTCATGTCATGACTGTCTCAAAGGCTGATCTCTAGTGCTCTGACATATAAAAAGTATTTTAAAAGAACTTGCTACTTAACTGTATGAAAAATAAGGGGGAAGTTAAAGACTCATAACCCTCAACCAAATGGCATTTTCTTTTTCCTCTAGCTGTGCCAAAAAATACTTTGGAACTTGATTTCCCACACTGAGTGGAGTGCTATTCTGATTTTATATCCTTCCAGTACAGTTGATTCTATTGTGCCTTCTAAAAAAAGATAACAGTAGTAGGAAGAAAAATAAAAATGACAGATAATTTATCTTTTCTATTACTAATAATGCATTATAAAGCAGCCTTTATTTCTGACTAACTCAAGGGGAAAGTGTACAGAAAGCACCCTAAGATCTAATACAGAAGATAGGATTTCTCTTTCCTGCTTTGTTAGCAACTTGCTGCTTTATGATCAGATTGTTTCTTCTCCTTTAACTAGAATTTTAGTCTCTTCTCTTTTAACTAGTATTTTAGTCTCTGACTTGGGTCTCTTTTGGTCCTGAATGAAGAGGGCCAAATGAATATGATCTCTAAGGTCTATCTTATGTCAGCATTCTCAAAGAAAAGCACCAAATAACACCCAATCTTTATGTGCCACTGTACTCATCCACCATAGATCTATAATTGGGGTGCTAGGACATGTTTAAAGAGTTCTGAAAGCTAAAGAAAATACAATTAGACCTTTAGAGCTGGTCCAAAGAATATCTAAAATTGGTCTTAGCCAATAAGTCTGAAGCAGTGAAAAACCTGTTTCAAAATTTTGGATGTGGCTTCTGAGATTACAGTAAGATTCAGAGAATACCCTCAAAAATTTGAACTGGTTGAAGCAGCTAAAATAACGTGTGCAAAATGACAAGAATGGATACCCAGCATTATACCTTGGGGAGAAGCAAGCTGAGAAAGTAACTTCCCTGTAATTATGATATTGTCCTTATACAAAAGGAAGAATGATCCTGAGGAAGAGCTATGGCCAGGATTGCCACTGTCGAAGTGCAGAGCTGTCCTTCATCAGAAATAGCTCCTATCCCCAAACTTGGGGGGACTGGCATGTGCCTTGTTGAAGAGGCATAACTGACAAAGATCTTTGGATATTACCACTGATACTACAGATGTTTGTAGAGGTGCTTATATAATTTGCTTTCCAGTCTCCATATCAAGAAGAATCATACCTAGTTACATAGATCATACATAGTTACATGCATCGCTGTTAGATTCTAGTTTGGGGACCTGCTTCTGAACTTTGCTTGGATGAAAATGAATTTAGGATGATTGGGTGAGAGCTGTACATTGAAGCACAATGGTACAGTGACTAATTGGGCAGGTTTACCAGAGAAAGTCTCCAGAGAATTTACCAGATGGTCTCTAGAGAACTGGAGAATTTACTAGGTAGTATCCAGATAAGGCAATGGAGGTCTCCTCCTAGACCTCATCCTTCTGAGTTTCCAGAACTCTTCTAATCAAGAAGTGGACCCCGTGTCTTCTCCCTGATATCTTAGCCTGCCTATTGCTTAGACTAACAAGGTTCTGTAGAAATAACCCAGTGTATGCTGTGGGTCTCATGCCTAGAAATTTGATAGGATTAACTTAACCCCTCTTTAAGCATAAGAACGTGGTCACATGCAGGAAGGATCTACCAACCACCAGCATTATTAACCTTTTCAGTTTCTATGAATTATTATGAGGAAAGGGGCATTTTAGCCTCAGTTGAGTTCCTGACTGAAAGCAACTACATGGTAGCCTCAGCCATGAGTGCATAGAGTAGTTGGAATGCCCAACTGACCAACCAGACTATGACAAGCCATAAATCACTTATAGGATGTGATGCTGTGGATTATTTGTTATACAGCAGTAAGTAACTGATAGAAACTCTAACTTGTTGTCTATAATTAAAATTAGATTGTTTTTGCAAAATTTACAGCAACTCGCCATTGAGGTGCGCATTCTGTAAAGCTGTTAGGCACTAAATAAAAGTTGTAGCTAGTCCTCCAATGAGTGATTAGAATTATTATTTTTATTATTTACTCTTATTTATGTTTTTTTTCCTTTTCTTTTGTATTTATGCCTGCCAGGGGCTATGAGTTTAATTGGGAACACTTAAACAATGATTAACTACTGAATCTGGAAGAATCCAAATGCTGGTTGTAGATTCTTAGGTCAATCAGGAGCAGGTACCATAGAAGCTAGAGTCCAGGGAGATGTAACCAGGAGTCCATGCCTGTTAAGCAAGCTCTGGGCATTTGGGAAGAGACTAAGTAAATAAGTCATCAGAATTTTACATTTTCATTTCAGCCACTTGTCAGGAAACAAACAGGTAACACCTTAATTTTCCTGCTTACAAATGGCACCTAGCAAAATAAGCATATTACTTTAGTAAGGGTGTTTAATCAACCTCTGATCTGGTGATAGGCAATGTCAAGAAACCTCATGATGAATCACATTGGATACAACATCATATTTCTTGTGAAACAGATCTCATTTGGGTTTGAGTCCCACACAGAAACATTTGGTTATAGAATTCTATAAAAAATCTTCATTCCTACATGCTCTGATATATAACATATTATAAAGCTCCTGAATTTAGATGACAGAAAAGTATAGTCTTGCTTTCAATGAGACTGAATGATAATTATAGTGTAGATCAATGACCAAGTATTTATTATAAAATATTTGGATTATTTGAAGTCCTTTTTCCGATCTAGAAGTATGGGTCTAGCTTCCAACCTTTAGCACATTCAACCTTTAGCAAACTCTTGGCAAAGTTTATAATTGAGCTCCGGCTGTTGAGATGTATTTGAAAAATAGCTCTGCTTCTGGGTTTCCATGGAGACCACTTCCCAACTTGTGGCTGAAGGTAACCTCTGTCAACCATGGCTGGGGGTAGTTATCAAGCTGTCACTGTCAATTTTCCCCCTCATTTACTAGAAGCAACATTCCAGAAAGGAAATAGCAGGATGGTCTGATGAGAACACACTTTCCCTTGGAGAATACAATTTAGGGAGACTTGTATTGTAGGCTACAAACTCCTAGTCCCAGGGGAGTGGAAATAACCCCTCATCTGAGCAGTGGCATGAAGATGGAAAATGGAAAATATCTGTGGACTTGTGTCAGACTGAAGACCTCTGGAACCACAAACATGGAACTGTCAGAGCAGCAACAGAGTACAAGCATCTTTCTTCTTTCCCATGAGCACAGATGTTTGTGTCCCCACTCCCCCACCCCCACTTACTGCAAAAGATCCTTGACCCGGGGCCGGGCGGTGGCGCTGGAGGTAAGGTGCCTGCCTTGCCTGCGCTAGCCTAGGACGGACCGCGGTTCGATCCCCCGGTGTCCCATATGGTCCCCCAAGAAGCCAGGAGCAACTTCTGAGCGCATAGCCAGGAGTAACCCCTGAGCGTCACAGGGTGTGGCCCAAAAACCAAAAAAAAAAAAAAAAAAAAAAGATCCTTGACCCATCAATGAGAGACTGGAACTCAAAACGCTTTTTGCATTGTTCAGTGCTCTATGACCACAGTAGTTTGTCCTTATTTCTGCATTTTAGGAACTACTGGGTCACTTGGATTACAAGACTCCATATTATTTGTGTTCCTACACACCAGGTTTAGGTCTCCACATCAAAAATGAGCTGACGATGGAAGTCTAACTGTGTGTTAGATTTAGAAGCAGCGAGGGAAAAAATGGAAGAGTAATTCCTGGCATTTTCCAGGTCATAGAATCAAGAGACATCCACAAGGAGTCTGTTCATTGTATGAACATCTGTTGGTGGAATGAACTTGTTAAGGTTGTTTCTCTCTTCATAGAGAAATTGCTATAACATTTTAAACTGCACAGAGGACAGATCTAATTTATATATGTTTTCTGAAAACACAGACACTCATATATTTTAAATGCAGCTAAATTTTGGCAAGTGGTTGTAGGAGAAGCAATCTGACAAGTGAATAAGGTCCTTTTTGAAAAGAGGCTTTGTACTGGTTAATGGTTTCAATTCTCAGACTGTCTGGGCTGAATGAACAGGTGAAACTGGATATTATACATTTGCAGCTGATTTTTTATTCAGTAATCTCACTCCATCCAGCTCTTTTTCTATTGCTAAGGAAATGAGACCTCTCAGTGTTTTACTCAAAATTGAATCCAAAGGAGACTCACTGAATCAGGAAAAAAAATCAATTAAAAACGACCTTTTTGTCGACATCAAGTCAATTAAATAATTCAATGGCATCTAATTGAAATGGTATTTGTTAAATGGCCATTCTATTCCAGAAAAAGGTGACAGATGTTGAAAAAACAAACATCCAAATAAAAAGGCATGAATTTGGCCTCAATAAATAGGTAGTTCTTTAATTACAGGTTAGTGTTATCTGTTGCAAAAAGAAAATGACAGAGAAGAGACAGAAGTAACCTCACAAAAGAGATGATTGATTTTCTGGGTTAGACAAGAAAAGGGTGCTCAGAAAGCCAAGTTTCAGAGTTATCTGAAAGGATCCTAATGTAGATGAAAGTTGCCTAGGTCAGCAAAGGCAGACTGGGCAAAGCTTGTGCACAAAGAACCACTGTTTGCTAATGTGGAGTTGGAGAACAATCTGATACTACTCATACCAATGCAAGAAAGAAAACAGTGGGACATGGACTGAGGAGTCTGGAGTTACAGAAGGGAAATCCCTGTGCTAAAACAAGTTTCTTGGACATCATTCCAAGGTGAATTATCCCTGCATGGCTATTTCCCTTTCCATTTAAATCCATGGGACTTTGGCAAAGATAATGGAGTTCCTCACTCTCACCAATCCATCTTGATTTTGTTGCATAAGTAGTGCATGGCTACCACACTAACAACTAGATGCACTCTTGTCCCTCTCAGTGCAGTTATGTAAGGATCTTTCAAATGAGGACTGAGAAAAGACGAGGTTACTATTTTGCACCTTAAAAATACAGCTTTGTCAGAAAGATAATTTGGGAAGAAGTAAGAAAATATTGTTGGATAATGTACACAAGATTACCCAAGATCCCAAGAATCATGACATTGGAGGAGGAGAAGAATAGTAATAGATTTTAAGAAAGCTAATTGGAGAAAGCCAAGCTTTACCACTGAATTGAGTAGTTTTGTGATCAAGTTGCTCAGGAGTATCAACAAAATCATTAAATAAATAAATGTCAATAAAAGGAAGGGGCTTGGCTAATTTTAGTCATGTATAGAGTAGATAAAGTGGGTGACTGGAGATAATAATATTACAGTAATTAGCTACAGGTTTCATGGTCACAAGTTCCATGATGTTGACAATTTGAAAATCAGATATTTGTGCATTTTATTTTATTTTTTTGAAACTATAGGCATAATTATCCTCAACATAAAATATTATGTCATCTTTCCACATCTTAGAGAGTTTGTAAATATATTTCTTGTGAAAATCTTGTAAAGAGGTATGGCTTCATCTTTCTAATGTTCAGAGCTATTTATTTCCATACAGTAAATGATATTTATTTTTTAATTGTTTAAATTTTTATTGTAACATCATGATTTACTAACACAGTCATTTTAGGCACCAAATGTTCAAACTCCAATACCTCCACTAGTGTGACCTTCTTTTTACCAGTATCTCTAATTTCCCACCCACCACCTTAGCCTGCTCCCTTAAGGCACAAACTTACTTCGTATTTTTTTGTTACAACACAAAGGCAAATGGAACTATCAAACCTTAGAACAACAAGGATCAATTTGAAAGAATAGCTATGCTTCTCCATGGTGTTACTAAAGTCGATATCTAAAGATTTACTGGGCTGTAGTTGGTGATAGTTGAGCCTTCTGTGATACTGTTTAGGCTCATTGAGGCTGGGAGATTTTTGTGTAACGTTTCCATCAGATTTCCTGTGATACTACTGAGCTGACACTACTATAAAAATTTGAAGTGTCTGTCATGGGGACTCGACTTAGACCACACTAGATCTGACATCAACTGTCCAACCCCAAACCCTGGATCCCAACCTTAGAACTGACATAGTTTCCTGCACCAGCACCAGGAACTAATTCCCCCGGGGGAGTCCCTAATACCACTTTGGCACCAACTTGCACCAGGCTAGGTGCATATAACATTCTGACAACATGGAAACAGTAACAACTTGATCTAAGGGCAGGTTCCCCAACCTCATCACCTAAAAGTGAGATGAAATCAGATGACACTCTATCCTGCGACTTGTGCAAGAAAACAAGATCACTAGTTACAGAAGACTGACTGCAACAACCATGACTGAGCAGAACTTCTGGAATCATAAAGAAAGACTCTATCCTAGACTTCGTCCTAGGACTGCTGCAAAAACCAAGGTCTCTAATTACAGAAGACTAACCTTGACAACCACAACTGAGCAGAACATTTCTTGGCATCATAAAAAAATACTTCAGATTTTTGACAATGAGGCTGAAGACAACTTCTCTCTTTATCCCAAGATTCAGAATGTCAAGACCAATCTAGGAAAGTGGTAAAATTAACTAAAATAATGTGGATCCAGAATAGGGCATGGTGTTTACTCTGGGACATTAGAAGTCAACAAGAAATCTGGAAATACATCAAGTCAACAGAACCTAACCAGGGAGAATCTATTATGCTTCAGCCACACCAGCCCTCAGGGAGTTAGTTAATGGTCAGTCTAATTGCCCTGAAGGGAAAAACCACAGATTTTGTATATCCCCTTAACATAGGAAAAACAAATTCACTAAAAACTAACAATATATCATGTTAGGCTTCAAAAGTATCTAACTTCAAACAAAAAAAATTTTTATGGATATGCTAACAGGGACAATTGCCAATAGCTAGGGAAATACAAATAATCTGCAAAGAAAGCAATGTTTGGGAAAGTTAAATATTATTTTCTTTCACACTCAATTTTATCTCAAGTAACATATCCTAAACAATATACTTGAATAACAATAGAAATCAAATGAGTATCGGGAGAGAGATGGAAAGTGATTTCTAGAGTGGTCATAAAATTGATTTTTTTCAGTCAATAAAAAATGGATTCCACCAATATAAAAGTATGCATGAAGAAAGACTACCAGGGAATACAATAAAATGCCATCTGTGGATAGTTACAACTGTTGAAATTACAGATACTTTATTCTTCTATTCTTTAATTTCCAAAGTTTTGGTGAAAAGACTATACTTAAAATTAGATCCCACTAATGAAATAGTCTGATATAGTGAAAAGAGCTTTAGAAAAATCTAGTACCACTTTATCAGTCATGTGACTTGTGGCAATTTCATTAACCTTTTTCTATTTTATCATTTATAACATAGGATAATACTAAATTCAATGAGGTTAAATGAACTTAGATTTTTATATATAACATTCATGTATGTACATGTCATATATGCATTTGTATATGTACTTGCATGTATACATATACAATTATAGTGTATAGTATAGATGATGTATATTGAATAATACCTATCACATAATATAATTACACAGAGCAGTTATCATTAATATTTATATTACTATTGTGTCTACGAAAAAAATGAATGATTTCCATCAAAGTTGGGTCACATCCTAACTGTGTGATATCCAGAAAGCTGTCAATCCTGGTTGAAACAGTGTTTTGTCTTTATAAAATGATTCTATTTTGTGTTTGTTAATGAAGATTAATGAATGTGTAAAGTAGAAGATGTCAGCAATATTTATATACAACACAATATGTAATTGTTGCTTAAAATGATTCAGTATAGAGACATAATGTAATGTTTACATAAGATATAGAATTAAAAGGCACATGAATTATGTACCTACATGATATTAGCTAAATAAATGTTATCTGCTATTAAAGTTGACTTCAGAAGCATGTTATAACTGTAAGAAGACCCACATTGAAAGCATTTAGGGTCATGCTTATTTTGCAATATCTTTTATTTTAGATTCTTGGGTCATATCTTGCATTGCTCATAGATTACTCCTGACTATGCACTCAGGAATCACTTCTGATGGGCTCTGGGGGCCATTTGGGGTACCAGGGATTGAACCTGGGTCGGTCACATACAGATGTTGTAATATCTGTTTAGGACACTGTTGTCTTTTCTAGTGAACAGATTTCTTTAGAAAAGTGTCTCTGTGTGTACGTGTGTATCCTAGGGTCTGTGGATAACTGTGAATGTGTCTCACTGCCTATATCTCTGTGTGTACCTCAGTATTTTCATATTTTTTCTGTGTATACCTTACGAATGTATGTGTATCTCTGCAGATGCATCTCTCTACAGGGGTATATGAGTGTCTGTACAGGTCTCTAGGAGTGTCTGTATGTCTGTGTCTATGTGAGCATCTCTGCAAGCATACCTGCATGAGTTTTTATGTTTCTCTGTGCATGTGTTGGTGTGGGTGTGGGTGTAGGTGTGGGTATATATGTATGTTGGGAAATGTATCCCTAACATTTTCTCTCAAAGGCATAAATATGCTCTATGCTCTTTTCCTTTCACATTAAATAAAGTGAAATAAATTAGTCTTGGGTTTGATGCCTTCACATTTGATCGAAGGTCAGAAGCCACTCTGCTTCAATAAAAACTATTGATTTCCATTCTTTACCCAAATGCCTATCATTAACCAATGTTAGGTAGTTTGCTTTAATTTTTAATATATTTATTAAAACACCTTGATTACAAATATGATTGTCGTTGGGGTTCAGTCATGTAAAGAACAACCCCCCCCCCCTTCACCAGTGCAACATTCCCATCACCAATGTCCCAAATCTCCTGAGATTCCATTGTCAGGCCATCACGTTCAGTATTGTTTAATTTGTTTTGTAAAAAATAGAAAGAATTGCAGTAAAGCTGAGCATTTGAGATCCTAGGAGTCCCTTTCCTCCACTAGCCCCTGGCATGCCCAATGCTGATCACAAGCAGGTTAACGAGACTCATCTGCTCCTTGCTGGCAACTCAGAAAATCATTAACACTCAATTATAACCAAAATTTCCAATATGTACACTGCTCCTCCCGAGGATGAATACTTTAGCCCACTCTGAAGGTGTCCTCTATTGGCCTGGTCCTTAAAAATAGCTCTCCCCAAACCCCAATTTTATGGCACATTGTTTATAAAAGATGGATTTTCTAAATATAATTTGAGTCTTTACAGGTAGTTAAGAAAAGGAATCAGCAAAAACCTGGGGCTTAGAAGAGCAGATGCCTTGTATGTTTTAGTAACTACTCCACTTCCAGGGCCCAGAGTCCATGCCCAGATGCTCAATACATCTAAAGAAAACATGTATGCAGAATTGAAGAGATAATACAGAGGGGGAAGCACTTGCCCTACACACACACACACACACACACACACACACACACACACACACCTCACCCAAGTTCAATTCCCAGCATCCCATATGATGTCACAAGCCTGCCAGGAGTGTTTCCTGAATAAAAGAGTCAGGAATCAAGTATGACCTGAACATCAAGTATGACCCAAAACCCAATCCATCAATCAAATGAGTATAAATAAAGTGCATAAAATAGGAAATATATTTAATTTTTCCCTAAGAAACAAGTAAATGTAAATTTATAGGTTTAGGCAAAAGGTTAATAAGGCCCCTGTATTGGTAGATAATATTTTCAAAAGGGTATTAAGTACTTAAAAAGAAATTACATGACACTAATTGAAATGCTAAACATCTATAGACCCCTGACCCAGCAGTTTCACCTTTTCTATTTTGGTCTGCAAGCAAACCAGTGTCACACAATCATTGGTGTGTAAGAATGGGATTGTCAACAATATTTGGAAAAGTGGGAAACACCTAAGTGAGTATTTTGATAGCTATAGACACTATTTGTTCAGCACTTGCCTGGTACTTATCTCTTTAGCCAACATTTCACAGGCAGTATTTTGTGTAATCCATTCAATAAACAGGGAATTGATTCTACTAACATCCTTCTATTTAGATGAAGAAGGACTGAAATGCAGATGCTGAAATCGGAAAATCTTAGAGCTTTATTTTTGTCCTCTTCTTGCTTTTAGCCTGTGATGCTCAATTTCATGCTACTCTTGAGGAAACTGACATGAAGAAGATAAAAAAAAAATCCTTGCAGGGATTTCACACCTGGAAAGTGATCAGTCATAGTCTAAGTTTAAAAACCTAGTACCTAGAAGCCTAATCTTTTTCTGACTTAATTCAATGTTCTCAGCTACATCTTCCTGGGAACACAAATACTATCTTACAGAATTTTGTGAATCACCATGCCTGTGACAAGTTACATCAATCTATACAAAAAAAGAAAATAGCTCATGTCCAAAATATCATTCAACAAAATATAATTGTGTCTGTAACAAAGATTAAGCTAGGGGCAGGTAATGCACATGTCTATCAAGTACAAGATTCTTTGTTCAGTTTCCGACATGCACCCCAACCCTGGGTATGGTCCTGGTGACCCCCAAGCATTGCTAGAATGGGTTCCATAAGTTCTGGGACCTTCAGGCTGAGCACTGAATAGTGAGGCTCTCAGGACCTAGAAGAATATATTTATCCCTGACCAAAGGGTACCTTAGTCCCATGAGTATACTGAAGTGATCTCTACAAACAACAGAAAAAGAAAAATATTGAACCAGGTAAGTTAAAAATTAAGGTGCCAAAGATAGATATAGCATGTTAATATTAATCAAAAGAAAGCTGGGACAGTAATATTAATTTCAGAGAAAGCAGACTCCAGAACAAGGAAATTCATCAGAAATAATAACCAGGGGTATTACATAATTATAAAGGTGTTAATTCTACAAAAGACATAATTCTAAATGTGTCCACACCTTTCAATGAATAAGTACAAAAAACCTGATAAAACTTCAGTGTTCGAATTGGAAGCTTTCACACATTTTCCCATAACTGAGAGCTCAAGTGGACAGAAAAGCCAGGAAAGGCATGATCTGATGGGCTTTTATAGAATAACTTATAAATAAGAGCAACAAGAGCAAACCACACACTTGTTTGCAGCTAACATGGTACATTCCCCAATACAGAACATATTTTTGGCCACAATACATACATTTTTTGTTTGAATTTTATTGTGTGTTCCATTTTATTTCATTTTATAATTACTATATTTTAACGCTGTGATTTACAAGGTTGTTTATAATATAGTTGAATTTTTTTCACACTTAAAAAGTGGTTCATGACTGACTTTCAGTCATGCAATAATACAACACCCTTCACGAGGGCACATTTCTCACGACCCATGTCCCAGTTTCCCTCCCTTGCCCTCTCCCCTGCCTTGCCTCTTTGACAGGCATTTTTCTTCTCTCTATCTCTCTCTTTTCCATTTTTTAGATACTGTAATTTGCAATATTGTTACTGAAGGTTATCATGTATATTACTTTACCTCTTTTCAGTACCTGGTTCTTGTCCAGAGTTATCATTTCCAATTAATATTGTCATAGTGGTCCCTTCTCTTCACTAACTGCACCACCACTCCTGCTATTTAAGGCAAACTTTTTCCCATTGACTGGTCCTCCTGGCCCACCTTTCTATTGTCTCTGGATATTAATTCCATAATACTTTTATATCCCATAAAAGATTGCAATTATTCTATGCCTATACCTCTCCCTCTAATTCATTTTGCTCAGGATATTACTCTCCATCTTCATTCGTGCACAATACATACTTTAACAAGATTTTGTAAATAACACTAGAGTTCAGAGAGAAGCAGCTGAAACATCTTGAAATAATTAAAAATTTAGAAAATGCTTGTAAATCTCTTATAGGTTATAGTAGAAGGCTTGAGACAAATGTAAAAATATTTTAACTAAATTAAAATAAAAATGCAACTTACCCAACTGCATGAGCTGCAGCAAAAGCATTGCATAAGAAGAATTTTATAGGATTTGATTTATGCATTAGAAAGTAAGAAAAATTTAAGGTCAATAATGTAAATTTTTATAACTTAGTAAATAGCGAAAGAAGAACAATTGAAGTTATGAAAGCCTCCTGGACAAGTAAGAATGGCATAATTGCAAGACACAAGGTTACTATACAAAATTCAGTGGTGTTTCTATTTTCTGGCATGAACAAGACAAATTTACATTGTGAAATTTACTATTTACCCCAGAGTCAAATACTAAGGAATAAACTAGGTATAACTTTAACAAAAGAGATATGAAATATATGTGAATGTTCTTTGATGCACAGTTGCCAACAAGACTAGTACAGCCATATACTGCAATTGCTTGAAGTAATAAAAAGAAATAAGTTATCAAGACACAAAAAGACATAGAAGAGTATCATATTCTCATTGTCGGGTGGAAGAAGTTAGTCTATTAAAGTTCCAACATGCATAGTTTCTGTTTCATGGCATTCAGAAAAAAGATCAAAGAAGAGAGAGGGAGTTTGCAGGGGCAAAGGATTCAGGTCAGAGAGGAAAGTAGGACTGGAGAGACACAAGAGGCATGATTTGGGTTGTGAAACTATTCACTGTGGTATTCTCATAGCAAATGCAAGACATGGCATTTTCTAAATAACATAAAACTTTACAGCACAGAAGATGATTCTTAATGTACATAAAAATGATTTAGACATACAGGGAATGCCAATTGATTACAAATTTTAACAAAACAACCTATATGTATTATACGTGTATAAAACAAACTCACTGAAGAGACAGGAAGGAAATGTGCTGACCCACATAGCTTTGGAAATGGGTAGAGTCTTTCAAATAAAAGGCAAAGTTCATAAACACAGAACTCTAGTTAAGTAATCACTGAGCATTCCAAGCACATATCAGTTACTCATTCACATGCTTCTGTACAAATACTCTTGAAGTAAACAATAGAGTAAGCGGATAAAAGGTTGTTGAGGTCATATTTCTTACATTGGTCTGGAAATGTAGAGATAATGAAGGAAAAGGCTAGCATAATCAATGTGAAAATGGATTAGAGTTAGAGAGGTCTATACAAAACACATATTAACATGTATACAGATAAGAATAGTTATGTACAGAAATATGCAGTTATATGCAATGCTAGGTAATGATGAATTAGTCTGCACATATTTATGTCTCTGCTCTTCCAGAACAAGAATTATAAAAAAAATTAAGAATCCATCACATTCCAGCAGCTCTGCACACCCAGAAGATCCAAACAAAAAACAATAAGGCATTTAGAGGATTACAGGTTCTAGGACTAGAGCAGGAAATCTAGATGAACTTGGAGCATCTTATGGTGTTGGGAAGACAGCACTTCCTCCCAAACATCAAACAGAAACACAAAGATAAAGACCCATTGTAAGGGATATGTGAAAAAGAAAGAAAGAAAGAAAGAAAGAAAGAAAGAAAGAAAGAAAGAAAGAAAGAAAGAAAGAAAGAAAGAAAGAAAGAAAGAAAGAAAGAAAGAAGAAGGAAAGAAAGAAAGAAAGAAAAGAAAGAAAGAAAGAAAGAAAGAAAGAAAGAAAGAAAGGAAAGAAGAAAGAAGAAAGAAAGAAAGAAAGAAAGAAAGAAAAGAAGAAAGAAAGAAAGAGAAAGAAAGAAAGAAAGAAAGAAAAGAAAGAAAGAAGAAAGAAGAGAAAGAAAGAAAGATAGAAAGAAAGAAGAAAGAAAGAAAAGAAAGAAAGAAAGAAAGAAAGAAAGAAAGAAAGAAAGAAAGAAAGAAAGAAAGAAAGAAAGAAAGAAAGAAAGAAAGAAAGAAAGAAAGAAAGAAAGAAAGAAAGAAAAGGAAAAAAGGAGAACCAACAAAAAGAAATTGCCATAGCAGAAGTTGGAACAATTTGAACAATGAAATTAATAAAGTCATTCAATTAGAATTTAAAGTATGAAATAAACATTCATGAATGCAAGCTAATATAAATAATTCAATAAGCAAATAAATAGGGATGAACAGACAAATCTTCCTGTGGAAAAACTTCATGTCATTTATGTACCTACCCAAGCTTTGAAGATGGGTACAAGAGGAATCAACAGCCCTCATTCTTGCATGTAGGCTGAACTCAGTGGTGGTTTTCCACAAAGCACAGAACGGAAAGGAAAGAAAGAAAAGTCTGATTTCAGTAGAGAAACCTAACAAAGGCTTTTTCAGTCTATTGACCGAAGATGACATACACTTTTTTTTTGTTTTGCTTTTGTTTTTTTGGGCCACACCAGTGACACTCAGGGGTTACTCCTGGCTATGCGCTCAGACATTGTCCCTGGCTTGGGGGACCATATGGGATGCGGGAGGATCGAACCTCGGTCCATCTTAGGTTAGCAAGTGCAAGGCAGACACCCTACAGCTTACACCACTACTCTGTCCCCGACATACACTATTTTTAACCATGCTGATCAAAATACCTTTGGTACTCTATGAAGACCTTGGCATTTCCCCGGTGCGACCTTCCTTCCAAATCCACAATCCTACATCAGTCATTCAAAGGACAACAGCCACCTGACAGAAGAGGGGCCTCTTACAAGGGATCTGAGCAAGACTCCTTCATTCTGTCCATTGTGTACAAAGCAAATAGAGATGAGAATTTGCAAAAGTAAGGAGGAGACTTTATGATGAGAGAAACAGATCAATTGTTCTCAATGAGAATGGGTGGAAATTTGGAAACAGAGAAGGAAGTAACAGAAAAGAAACAGAAAACTGACTTAGGAGAGGTTCAAAAAACAGAGAACTAAGAGAATGTATATTCTATATCTTGGATCAGAGAGACAGTAAAGTGTTCATTATGCGTGCCATGAATATAGCTGATTACGATTCAATCCCCAGCACCAATATGAACCCCAAAACCCACCAGAAGTAATTCCTGGGCACAGAACTAGAAGTAAGTCATGAGCACAGGAAGTGGGGTTAAATTTTTGAATTAAAAAACAAAGAATATCCTATCTTCAATAGATTGTGCTTGAATACCCAGTAAAGTTGACCTTTCTGTTAGGTAAAGGTTTAATAAAATCAAGAAAGGGGATGGGCAGAGAGATAGCATGAAAAGCAGGACCTGCCTTTCACAAGGCAGATCTGGGCTGCATCTTCGGCATCCCATTTGTTCTAAGCATCTCCGGAAGTCATTCCTGGTGCAGAGCCAGGATTGTGCCAGATGTGACCCCCAAAATAAATAAATAAATAAACAAAATCTAAAATGGGGATAATTTCCTTTTTATCATCCCACTTATGATGGGACATACCATCATAAACTAAATACCATAAAATAAGTACCAAAGCTTGGCCCCAGGGTGAATAAAGGAATGGCTATCTTCTCAGAATCTTCAGAAGTCTTTGTCATAGATAATAAACTAGTCATAATGGATGGAATCAGGTTGCATATTAACCATAAAATCTAGAGTTTATGGAGAAAGATAGTTCTCTTTGAGAACTGAGTTACAACATCCCTTTGAAGCTGGGTAAACTGAACTTCAGAGAATTTAAATGTGGGAATTGGGACTAGAATTTAATTTTTCAGTCTCAATCTCACTAGAAGTTGAAACTCCTCTTGGCTCAGCTATAAAATAATCTCTTGCTTTCCTCTAATCCAAAGGTGAGTTTTGGTCAAACTCATCATTGGAGATGATCTTTAGCAACTTCAGCTTGACAGGTTCACATGTCATGGGAAAAAAAATTAGTTAACATATGAGGCACATGAGGCAATAAATAGTCTGGGCTGGTTCATGTGTGGTTGGAGTCACTCTCATAATGCTGGAATAAAGAGGGGCAGTGTGAGTGAAAGTGACCTATTAGAAAGCAGTTAACTTTGCACTCTGCTAAAGATTCAATAAACCAACTCATCTTCATGCCCTTTTAATTAAGCCTTTCTGCTTATCAGGTACCAGATGTTCTTTTTAAGACATCAAGAAATCAGAGCTAATGCTAACCTCTAGAAGCATCCACAGTAAAGCAGATATCAGTAGCGGGTGTCCAAAAGCACTTCACTTTTCCTGCTTCTCCAACCTAATCTGGGTTTCTCATGCCCAAGATTATTACTTTGAGCATCTGCCCATCTATATAATGGTTTCCATTCCCCTATCTGTGTTTGCAGATTTGGGGTACCTACATTAGGCTGCTTTGGCTCTTCGTGCCTCTGCTATTCATTGGATGAACCTCCCTCCCACTGTGTTTTGGGAAGTAAAGTTTTCCATTTCTAATTTCATCTGCTTTCCAGTCTTATATATAGTGAACTCTAAGATAAGATATTTTTATCTGCTCAATGTAATCTGTTCCAGAGTCCTGTTCCATGTTCTGCTCCTTATTTTGACCATATTCAGTTCACAATTAAAAACAGAAGATGCAACTGCTGATGATTTGATCATTGTGTAGAGCTGTGGGTTAGAATGAGGACAATTGTTCCCAGGGGATTAACTCTTGATTTTAAAGATGTAGTCAAAGAGAGAGGAGGAAGAGCTCAGACACACTTTCTTCCTTGAGAGTGACTCCTACATACTGTCTTCCCTGCTGTTTGAGTAAAACAGCTGTAGGAATCTCTAACATCAATAATAGTTGAGTTAAAAGGTTGGAAGCATAGGCCCGGAGAGATAGCACAGCGGCGTTTGCCTTGCAAGCAGCTGATCCAGGACCAAAGGTGGTTGGTTCGAATCCCGGTGTCCCATAGGGTTCCCCCGTGCCTGTCAGGAGCTATTTCTGAGCAGACAGCCAGGAGTAACCCCTGAGCACCACTGGGTGTGGCCCAAAAACCAAAAAAAAAAAAAAAAAAAAAAAAAAAAAAGGTTGGAAGCAAATACCAAGAGAGTCCAAACATTAGAATGAAACAGATGGAGATACATGGTGGTGACCAATGCTATCTGGTTCATCATGCCATCTTGCAGTGGGTGCCAGTGAGCACCTCTGCCAGAGGTTTACCCAATGAGATACTTGCAATATTTTTGCAATGGGCTCAAAGATAGTGTTATGGCTCCAGTCAGTGAAATGATGCTTGCACCTAAGGAAAGATGCTAGCATCAATTTCTCAATTTCTCATGCCTCAGACACTAGAGATGTTGATCTGTCCAGGTGGGGGATCATCAGTGCCTTTTCTGGCCCCCATGCCAATCAACTTTATTGTTGCACTTTTTTTTTTTTTTTGGAGCCACATCAAGCAGCACTCAGGGGTGACTCCTGGCTATACACTCGGAATCACTCCTAATAGGATTAGGGGACCATATGGGATGCTAGGGATTGAACACAAGTTGGCCACTAAAAAGCAATGCCCTACCCTCTCTGCTATTGCTCCAGCCCCTGCATGCCAGTCTTACATTATTGCTGTATGGAAAGTAAAATAGGACCAGCCTCCATGAGACCTGGCCCTTTTACTGTTCTGAGATAGTCAACACTGTGTCATCATGGTGAAACCACAGTGGACTGCTCTTGACTCCAGTCCTCATCCAGGAGTTTCTGGGAAAGGTTCTCCTGATCAAATACATCTCCTTTTAAAAAAAAATAATATCTTTATTTAAATACCGTGATGACAAACATGACTATAGTTGAATTTCAGTCATAAAAGAACACCCCCCATTCACCAGTGCAACATTCCCACCACCAATGCCCCCATCTCTCTCCTCCTACAAACGCTGCATGTATTTGAGACAGGCATTCTACTTCTCTCACTTGCATCTCCTTTCAATTGCCATTAAGTCAAGAAGATTCTCCTTGATAAAGAATGGAAAAGATCTCACCCATTCATTGGAGGCCTGGTGAAACAAGTTTCCCAAATAAGAAAATCTACCTGAAGAAAGTGATATGGAAGTCTGAATTTCTAGCATGTAGACAGTTTCAGAGTTGTTACTCCCCTTTGTCCCAGGAGACTATCTTGGCCATCAGAAAAAATGAAGTCATAAAAATTTTCAATACATGATGGACATGTAAACTATTATGCTGAGTGAAATTAAGTCTGAAGGAGAAAGAGACAGAATAGTCTCACTCATCTATGAAATTTAATAAAAATAAAAGGCATTATTGTACTAATACCCAGAGACCAAAGAGATGAGGGCTGGAAGGACCGGCTCACAATATGAAGTTTACCACAAAGAGCAGTGAGTGCAGTTAGAGAAATAACTACACTAAAAACTATCATGACAATGATAGTTAAGTGAGAGAAATAGAATGCCTGTCTCCAATACAGGCAGGGGGTGGGGAAGGTGGGGTGGGGGCCATTGCTGGTGGGAAGGTTGCACTTGTGAAGAAAGGTGTTCTTTTTTATTATTGAAGCCCATCTACAAATATGTTTGTAATCATGATGTTTAAATAATAAAGATATTATTTTTAAAAATAATAAAATGTAGATGTAGAGATTATAGAGATAGGTAGAGATATAGAGATATCTCTCTATATATAAACATGCATTTATTTTTATAACTGTCTACATAATATCTACATCACCCTTTATCTCTCTAGGTACCTACTTTATATATTCAAAGAGGGAGGGAAAGGGAAAAAGAGAGAGAGAGAGAAAGAGAGAGAGAATTGCTTTGAAAAGTTACCAGTCTTCAACTAAGAAACACAATTTGCTCTGATCTACATCTGTGAACTTCAGTTTCCTAATTTACTACATGAGGGTTTTTGTCTACTTAATTTAGAATTTCAATATTTTGTTTGGTTTTATTTAATTTACTTTTTGTTCAATTTGATGTTTAGAAATTGGCATATTTAAATGTCTTTTTCTTTCTTTTTCTTTGGAGGGGCACACACAGTGGTGCTCATTGCTTAGTCCTGACTCTGAGCTCAAGGATCACTCCTGGCAGGGCCCAGGGAACCATAAAGAGCCTCGGGGGTCAACCTAGGTTCGCCAACTGCAAGGAAGGTCCCCATCAGCTGTTCTATCTCTGAGGCCCGAACTGTCATTTTTGATATTTAATGATTCATTTAGTTCAAATCTTTTCTTTCACAAAGCTGAAGTTTTGCAATTAAGTAGTGATATAATGTTTTGTGTGTGTTTTAAAATGTTAACTTTTCCTTTGGTGTATAACCTCCCTTAATTAGGTTTTAGCAAATATACCCTCATTTAAAGAATATATAATTAATATTCATTTATTGTTTTTAAGTTTTTACTATTCACAAGTACATGTTTCTTTAAGATGTTCTTTTATTATGTGAATCCCAGAATTTCCAATGCCTTCATGTAACCAGGCTCCACTTATCACACAGAAATGCCCCAATCTGCTCCTACCCAAGGGGGTTCCTTAATAGTGATGAACAGAAATGTCAGGGCATTTATACTTTTGCCCAAGATTGATCCGTTTATAGCTCAGACCACTAGAAGGATATTTTTCTTCCTGCCCAGGAAGATTTGAAATGTCTCTTTCTTATTTTCACAGACAAGGTGGAAAATGCAGACACTGTTCAAGATACAGTCTGCTGAGGAGATTTACAAGACATCTGAAAAATCACAGAGCTATTTTTGCTAAAAGGCAAAATTCTTTCTGCACCTTGCAGAGTCCACCTTGCAGAGACCAGAACACTTCCATGAGACCTCCGAATGATAGATTTGTGAGTGCTGACTGCATTATTCAGATGCACTAATTGACAAATAAATAATTAAGCAAGTAAGGTCTGTGCATGGACCAAGGATGAATGTGCTATGAACATAGGCTTATGAGAAATCCACTCCATGCACCTGAGCTCTTTTTCACACCAAGCAAAGCAAAAACCTTCAGAGGTTACAGACTGCAAGTTGCGCTTAAGCAATTGCTAGGACCTTAAGTTGCATAAAGCAGGAATCCTGTTTTTAGTTGACTATTGAGCATAGGAGATGTCACAGAACCAGGCAGAGAGAAGTTGTTCTCTGAGCAAAAATTTGACCTATAAACAAACTGGCTCAGGAGGATAAACAAGAATTCAATGGTTCTTACTTTGCAGGTAATTCTTTTGGGGGAGAGGGGAGGAGTCATGGCATGCATATAGCTAGAGATAAGTATATGCGATTCACCTTATCAAATACATGTAATTCATGAAACATTGTTCAGACATTCCTCAGCTCCTGTAGCCCTAAATTAAGATCTTTTCCATGTTCTGTGCTTTTTGTTGTTGTTGTTGTTTTTTGTTTTTTTGTTTTTTGTTTTTGGGTCTGCCACACCATGTGATGCTCAGGGGGTACTCCTGGCTATGCGCTCAGAAATCACTCCTGGCTTGGAGGACCATATGGGATACCAGGGATCGAACCAAGGTCTGTCCTGGGTCAGCCAGGTGCAAGGCAAACGCCCTACAGCTGCACTATCGCTCTGGCCTCTCTTTTTTTGGTGGGGTGGGGCAACATCCGTTGACGCTCAGGGGTTACTCCTGGCTATGCGCTCAGAAATTGTTCCTGGCTTGGGGGACCATACGGAACGCCAGGGATTGAACCGAGGTCCATCCTGGGTCAACTGCATGCAAGGCAAACACCCTACTGCTGCACTCTCGCTCCGGCCCCATTCGTGCTTTTTATTTTTAAAGACTCATTGAGTAAGACACTTTGTTAATTATGTCTAGCTGCCTGGAGCTTAGAGGTGGCAAAACCTGCTAGTTTTCTTTTAGGAAGAAAAAAAGCCATACATTACTCTGTAATAGGAAGTAAGTAAGTCAGAATCCTAATATGAACACTGAAACCACTCTAGAAATTCCAAGTAGGAAGAATTTTAACAGAGAGTTATTTTTGTTCAAGTACCAATGATTCATGTTTTAGAAGTATATTACCACTTCATATTCACAATATGCCTCCCACAATGTCCACAGAAAACCACCCTGAATCCACACCCCTACACACACCTCATACCTCTCCTCTATATAGCTCCATAATCTCACCACACAGCAGAATCTAAGGGTTTGTTATAATGGACATGATTTCCTTGCTTTGTTTCCTAACATAATGCTTGGTTTTAAATAAAGGGTGTTTAAGACTTACATAATGATTGAAAGGGCCAACTGAGCAACGGTAAGGCAAAGTTTGACAGGCAATAATTCACAGGGCAATGCTTTGAATCCTCAATAAAATTGCAGGACTTGAAGGGTACCCTCACCATGAGAGCCAGCTGTCTGGGATATCAAAACAGGTAGATTCCAGAACTTTTCCCCAAAACCATTGTCAACTTTCCATCAGTTATGTGCCTCTGTGATTCTATTCAGCTGTCATCTACAGTTATCATCATCATTGCCATCATTTGCCTCCTTTTATTTCACCTTCATATGATCACACCCATCTTTCTTCTCTTCCTTCATCAATATCCTTACCACCACCATCACCAAATAGATTCTCTCTCTTTTTGGCTTTCCAAATTTTACTAGTTTGTAAGGATCTCAGAACTGCATTAGTTAGAGACTCTAATAAATATATCTCCAAGCCTTCCTCCTGTTGGCACTGTTATAATAGGTAACTGTAGTGGTGCCAAGTTGAAACAGATTGTCTAGCACAGAGGACACAAAAGAAAACTAGAGAGAAGACAAGAAACAATATACAAATCTAGTGAGTTTGCCTCACTAAAAAATGATTCTTCCTTGTCCACTAGCCCATCTGAAATTGCCCTGGGACTCCTGTTATAACTTGCTTAGAATTCTCCCTTACTTTGGAAAGAGGAATAAGGACAAAAGAGACAACGTGAAAGTTCCAAGGAGCACTGCCCGTTTATTTCTTTAGGCTTCCTGAGTTTCTTCACTCAAAGGAGAGCATGTTTCTGAAACTTCCTTTCACCTGAATGCCAGATAAAGAGCTACATCATGCCCAGGAGAGCCCCACAGGCAACAGACACCCTGCAGATCTCTGACAAATAGTCACACTCACAAGCCATGAAATTTGGAATTTGTTTGGTCTCTCAGAAAAACACAGAGATCTAATCCTGCTGTTTAATTGCCATGTATATTCCATGCAGGTAAGGTGCAAAGAGTGAGGCATCCTTGTCATTCTGGTGCTGCCAAACATTAATGACTATAATGGCAGGTGCTTATGTTAACTCTTCCTGAGGCCCCATTTCTTCACTTACAACATTGGAGGAAGAGGAGAGAAGCTATACATAGCACACAATTTCCCTTCTCTTAGCAGGTCACTGAACCCTGTCAGGTGATTGCTGTTCTTTGTCTCACAATAGTGCCACAACTCATCAGTCCAAACTGTAGGAAAGGTATGAGAGAGTGACAAGTTGACTGTTCTATCTTCAGTCACACAACTGTTAAGACTAAGAGCAAGAACTCGTGTCTGAATACACCCTCAAGTGTCCAAATTCTTGTTCAAACGATGAAATGGAATTGCTTAGGAGATCCCCAGAAATTTAGTCAGCTGTGAATGTAATGCCCTTTTTCCAACATCATCTTCTCAATATTCATTTTTGGAAATTTATAGACCTTATTATTTCATGACTCTCTTGAACTTCCCAGCATCTCATCTGACCTCTTCATCAATAACTTGATGTATAACAAAATAACACACTTGAAAATATAAAAGTTACTGCTATCTTCTAGGAATTTTGTGACAGTTTAGGGACACCAGTAGTGTAGTGTTCCAGCCTTCTCTCTAGTTCAGAAACACAGGGCAAGTGTGAACTGGGGACGGGACACCCCAGAAACTGCTTTCTAAACTCCCATAATCACAGTATTGATAAGGTCAAAGAGCTAGTACAGTGAGGAGGACACTTGCCTTGCCCTACCCATTCTGGTATTTTCTGAAAGCTCTTCTGAAAGATATAATCCATATGGTCCTTTGAGCTTCAGCAGAAATGATCCCTAAGTGAAGAGCAGGTAGCATGCCCTGAGCATCCCAGGGTGTGGCCTTAAAACAAAATAAAAGAAGTATTGATAGGAGATAGGAATATTATTCAGTGGGCAGAGTGAATGAGTGCAGAGTTTGAACCCCAGTACCATATGCCCCCTGAGCACACCCTCTGGGTGGAGAGTTTTCTATATTCCCAGTACAGTTGCTGGCTGGCACTGCCAGTTCCCTGCAGCACAGTTAAAAAAAAATCAGTGTATTATAGCCCTAGCACTGAGAAACCTGCTCAAGTGAGTTGAAGATCTCTGGGAGTGACCCCTGGACCTCTTAGATACTGCTAGGAGCACTCACCCCAAAAAGACTGTAGTTATAAGATAAAGAGACGTACCAGGGGAACCAGGATTTCTGGAGCTGTAGAAAGTGAGAGGAGTAAGACTGGGAAAATAACATACTTGAAAATGTCAAAGTTATCGCTCGCTTCTAAGAATTTGGTAACAGTTTAGCCACACCACTAGTGTAGTGTCCAAGCCTTGCCTCTGGTTCAACAATACAGGGCAAGTGTGAACTGGGGAAGGGGCACCCCAGACACTGCTTTCTAAACTCCCATCATGAACCAGAGTGATAGTAAGGAGGTAAGACTCTTGCCTTGCATGCTACTGACACCCGTTTAAATCCCTGGCACCTCTGACATTTCCCCCAACACTTCCATTCCTGAAGAGTAGAAATAGCCTCTGAGCACCGCAGGATGTGGCCACAAAATAAAACATTCTTGTCCTGTCTGTGAGGGACCAGACATCTCCCCCACTTGTGCCAGCACTATAAAGTGACCTCCCTATTTCTTTAAGGCTCCGCCTAGATTCCTCAATGCTCTGCAGGGAAGGAATCTTAGCGGGTGGCAATGATGAGAGACCAGGACACAGGTCCTGGCACAGCCCTTTGATTTCTTGCACCTACATGCCTTGCACCTATTAAACTTCATCCTGAGCCAAGCTGCTGCAGCTATACTTCTACACCATAATAGATGGCTGCCTGACAGATACAGAGCCAGCAGCTCTGGCAAAGAGGCCACCACTCTCCTTCTCTGGCTAACAGAGATTCTTTCTTTGGTCCCAACCACACTCAGCACCTTGTACTCCCGCCCCAAAAAGAAAGTTCATGTTTTAACTACCACCATATTTCTTCTTCGCATAAGATGATAAAAGAGAAGAAATTTACATGTCATTCCTTTGTATTTGTTTTTGTTTTTTTGGTTGTGGGATCATATCCAGCAATGCTCAAAGATTACTCCTGACTCTGCCCTCAAGAATTACTCCTCGTGATACTTAGGAGACCAGGGGATGCCAGGGATTTAACCAGCATCAGACATATGCAAGGCAAGTGCCTTATCCACTATATTATCTCTCCAGACCCTACATGTAATTCTTCTAAGCAAATATTTAAATAAAATTAGGAAAAATTCTGCAGCTATTTTGAAGTCCTTTTTGTGACCACTTGTAAGGCCACACTGTTTCCAGAACTTTCTTCTTGCATTCTCTGCATTCTTATCTCTTTGAACTCAGTCTTGTCCTAACTATGATTATTTATTCATGATCATGATGATAGTAAACCTCCTCACAATACCCTCCAAATTCACTGCCTTTGTACCAGTCATAATTTGGGATAAAATTGCCTCTCCTCAAAAGAAAACCCATCCTAAATAGACTCATGGTTGATCAATAATTTTGGAATACATACCCATATACCCTTGAGTTTCTACCAATAAAATAGTACAGTTTGGTTACATCATTATCTTGGTATCCAATATTATTTCCAGCTGGGGATAAGCTGCCTTTCCATTCTTTATAGGTCTGGAGACCATAGGGTGGGGGGCATGATGATGGGGAGGTGTGAGTCCTGAGGGTCTTATCAAGGTTGAAGATTTGCAAGTCAACTACCTCTGAAGAAGGTGAGTCACAGCACAAAATGGAGATCAGGCTCTTCAGGGAATGGGGAGTTTCTTTTAAGGAACCCAAGTGGGGTGGGCTGAGGACATAATGGTCAGAGTCCTTGGTGGACATAAGATTAAAGTAGTGTGGTACAAGTAGCTCAGACATCAAAATCTCTAGTGCTCATTCTCCTTAGCAATTCTCTATTAGGACTTTAGGATCCAAGGAAAGGAAGAACTATTTCTTCCTCTAGGGTAGGAGGGAAGAGGAGACCACTCAGGAAAGCCATAGCTACTGAGCTCCACCTTCAGGTGGGCCTGTAAACCCTTGACTCCACCAACTTAGGCAGAAGTTGAAGTCAGTTTACACTTTCATCCTGCTTTGGGACCTTTCCCATGAGCCTAGGAATAGGAAGAAGAAGAAGAAGAAGAAAAAAAAAAAAAAAAGAATCCTGTCAGAGAGGAAAAAGCTGATCCGTGTGAGTCAACACTTCACTGCTGGGTTGAGAACTAGGACCAGAATTTAGCTGAAAGTCAACAGACCAGAGTCTGTGATGACTCCTTTCCTCATGTGTCCTTCAGGGTCTTCACTGAATGTGGTGATAGAATCTTCTGGAAGCTCTTCAGTCATCTGTGATGACTGAATTGACCATATTAAGTGCCTAGTCTAACACACAATATTTTTATGAATGTTTGATAAGAGGGCATGGTTTTCTGGGCCTCCAACTAAGAAGCCCCAGCTTCCAAGCCCAGTTTCCAAAGCATTGACTGGAGGTAAGATATTTCTCTGTCCAGTGACTCTCAGATCTGGAAGGTCAGGAAGGGTTTGCCATAAGAAGAACACACAACTCACATGGCCTGACCACCTCACTCCTAGAACTATCTGATCAGTGGGTTGGTGGATAGTTTTGACACCCTTGAGGAAAAAGTTGTATCAGGAAGCCAATCCTTATCTACAGCTCTAATTCCCCTGCCTTCCCAAGCCTCATTACAGGGATAGAGGCCACAGGGATTTATATGCTCATCAGGGAAATGCTGAGGTAGAAGATAACAGAGACCATGGACTATTAGCTGAGTTATCACGGAAGTCACACTGTATTTAGCTGGAAGCACTGTACATTGTGACTTAATTGGGAACACTGGTTAGCCCAGAGTTAGATTGACATGCTATCTTGCAGTCACACCTCGAAAATGATGTCCCATGTGGAATGAGGGATAGCAGCATTAACTCTACTCCTTAGATGGTGTGTTTGGGATTGGAAAAAAAAAAAACAGGAAATGGCCCTTGTGTCTGCATTCCTGGGGATTTAGTTAACGGATGTATCTATCTCACAAATGAGGCAGTGTCAGATACTCAAGAGAAATGTTAAGAACTGGATTCCGGGAGCCCTTAGGCTGAGCCCTATGAAGGAAACAGGTGTGAATGGGTTAGTTTCTCAGAACCTGAGTCCAATTCTGTAAGGTTGAGGATGGGTGTGATGAGGAAACTGACTTCCCCTGAGGGGTGCTGAAAGCAGGAGAGAGTAACACTCAGGTTGTCTGTGAAGACAGTGACAAACAGACAGGTGGTTGTTAAGTCTGAGTGGGAAATGGAGTCATACACTGCTGCACACATGGACATGTGAATGTGCCTATGTCAGCTCTTTATGTCTCCCAAGGTGATGAGGTTTCTGGGAAGTACAAGCTGAGGCCAACATAAAAATGATCCACATTTTCCTTTGGCAGGGAGACTCTCCCCAGTGCATCCAGTGGCGTGAATCAAACCCAAGGAACTAAACATTTTCAGTACACTCTAGATTCCCTTGAACTATTTCCTTCTTTCATCCTTTAGTTCTTCCTTCCTTCCTTCTTTTCTTCCTTCCTACCTTCCTTCCTTCCTTCTTTCCTCCCTTTCTTCCCTTATTTCTCTCTCTTACTTCCTTTTTTTCTTTCTTTCAAACTTTCTTTCATCCTTTCTTTCTTCCTTTCTGATGACAATTAAAATGAGCCACATTTTTTAATGTATTCTCCACAACACACATCAGGAAACAGACTTCCATTGAAGCACATGGGACACAAGACCAGGTTCTTCAGGAGATGTTCCTGGGTTTGGCATAACTAACACACCAAGACAAGGTGATGAGCACCACAAGCAAAAGAAGTAGGCGGCAGTAGAAGTAGTCCTAGCAAAACATTCTGATTTTCACCCCTTACCTTTTTCTTCTAAAAATTTAGGACTTCTGTGTTAGGAAAGGCTAAAACAGATTGGCTTGTCATTTTGGACGGTGTGACAACAAATATCTAAAAGAAAATGCCCTGTGTATTCTCTTGTCCAGATTACTCTTACAATGAGAAATTTTGCATTAACTAGAACCCCAGGCCCTCCCCAAGCAGTAAAGAACTGTAGAGTCCTTTTTGGTGACTGACCTACTTGCTTTTTGTCACTGTACTGAAAACATGGCCCCAATGGGATTTCACCTCCATTTTCTGTATGTTCCTAGTAGGCTCCTCAGTTGCACCGTGTGCTACTCTCCTTCATGAATATGGAGGCTTCCTGGGAAAACTACCAAAATATGTATAAGCAGTGACATCTTTCCAAATCCACTGGGAGAAAGCCAGGCCCTTACTCCCTTTTGTTGAAGCTGTTCTCTGGGCTGTGCTGTGCTGGTGGACATCCTACCCAGCTAATGTTTCATTGCCAATAAGGCAATGTTCTAGTCACTTGCTCCTGTGATTTTAGAGGATGACAAATCTGAGAAAAGGCCAAGTCAGAGCTCCAGACAGCAAGATTTCCATGCACAAATCCCCAAGAGCAGTATTAGCTGGAGGCAATGGATCAGATGTTGTGGCCTGTGGAGAGTGAGCTAAGCATATACACAGATGTAACTGTAAAATGATGGACACAGCCATCAGAAGGAAGGTATGTGAGTGCCAGGCAAACCAGTCCTTGCTGTCTTTACCTGGAATGGGAGGAGTGTAGCTAGGAGCTGACCCTGAAACTGATATACAAGCCAGCCAGGCAGATGATCCCATGTCAAACATGGTGCTTTCTGCCTCAGAAAATATCTCCAGTGAGTTCGAGGAAACATTTCTTCAGAGGAGCAGGGTGGAAATAGACCAGAACCGGGGGTTTTGGAGTTCTGCTGAAAGTGCCTCTTTCTAGATGTCAGGAAGCACAAACCAATCAGAGTAAAGCAGTCTGGGACAATGAGGACATTATTCATGAGATGGGACCAAAATGGAAAGGAGTACACCAAACTGGCAGTCAGAAATGCTGGCCAGTCCTATCCCAAAGGCAAGGTCTGTGCTCCCAGTTGGAATTTCTGGAAAGAAAAGATTAAGGAAAACAGAAAAGCAGGTCAATGCAGAAAAGCAACATCAGCAGATGTTCTTCCTCCTAGTCAGCCTGAGTTCTGCTCATCACTCAGCACAAAGCAGGTGAGTAAGTGGTTGTGGAATGATCTGGATGAGAAGTGCAGGATGCACTTGGTTTTTTGGTTTGGTTACCAGAAGTAAGAACTTATATCATGGTAGAGTGTGGGGCTTCCTGTACTTCATCATATTTGTTCCAATCCTGAAATAGATGGGTCAGCAGCAGGGGCATCACAAGAAACAAATGGATTCACAGGAGAAAGAGCATAGAGCCAGGGGGTTGAGCAGCCTCTTAGATCAAACTGAGTCAGCTCCCCCTGTAACTCCTTGCTATCTTTTATTAGCCAAAGTTAACAGAACAAAGGTGATTTACCTGAGAGAAGGGGGTTGACATAGTTAAGGGTACTTGTGTTAATCAAACATAATTTAAATAATTTAGTTAAAATCAAATTATGTTAATTAAGCATGGCTCCCTAATCAAACCTGGCTGGGATTTTACAACTCAAAACTATGAGAGGAGGACAGGGAAAATAGGGAGAGTTTTCATAATAGCTATAGTGCCGGGAGAACTCAAAGAAACAGCTTTCAGAACTCTGTACGCAAGTACTTCTAATTTGTGAGAACTGTAGTGGATTACCCTGTGAGCAAATAAAACCAAATCACCTTTCTCAACTAGATTCCAGAGGTCGTTTTTCTTTGCTTACATACATGCCTTATAAGCAGCAGTTCATTAAGCACTGGCAGTTCTTAAAGAGTCCTGGCTCTTTAGCAGTGGTACTTGCACCATTCGTTACAGTCACAGCTCTCACTGCTTCGCTTGCTTCAACATTAATACCCAATTTGATGCGTTCTCCTTCTGCTCTCTGAGCAAATTTTTGTGCAATTTTCCCTCATGATAGGTGAGCCATGCTTGTTTTCATTACCATTGGTGATTTGGAACAAAAAAAAATGACATGTTTAATTCTACTAGGAATTGCCTTAACACATTTTTAAGACCAAGGTTAACTCCCTATAACTAAGCTGTCGAATAAAAACTGTCATGCTTCAACTTTATTCTAAGAAAGACAAGGACTATATGCTTTCCAATTTCTTTTTCTCCTCTTCACCCCAATACAGTATACCTCTTTGAACATCTCCCAGATCTCCCAGTCTACCTCCCACACCAGCTCTCCCAGTCCACATTTCATCTTAGTGTTTTCACATAACACTATTACTTGTCTTTTTCCAAGATCCTTGGCTAGGAAAGCTTCTCCAAGTGCAATTCTGGAATAAATTTTACATTGCTGGAGAAGTACAGCAAAAATAAGAGGATGGCCAGGACTGGATCCAAAAGATATAAGGAGTTAGAAAGTCTGGAATTATTTTCAGGATCCAGTGAGTTCTCATCTTCAAAAGTGTTCTCAATACTTGGAGCATAGCAGTAGGTTTCAGTTAATACTTGGCTATTTTGTACCACAGATGAAGATGGCCATATCAATCATACTCTACTTCATTAATTTACTTATCCATTTACTTTAGTTTAATTTTGCAACTCCCTTCTATTCTTTCCTCTCCTAATAAATCTTGTAATCTCATACATGCCTCTTTTTGTTTGAATGTTGTCTGACTTACAAGACATGTATTTTCAACCTTGGGTACAAGTGATCTTTAAAATTCACAAATGGCATTGATGGAGAACAATTTCTTTTTCACAGGCTTGTCTCTGCAATCCTCTAACTGCACACTAGCATTTTGTGGTATAACTTTGCCTCATTTGCTATCTTAAACTGTTTACCATTTAGTATATTTAATCTAGAATAGCCATGGTCCCATTGGGAAGCTGAGCTCAGGACCAGTCTGGGGTCTAAGAGACCCTTGAAATGCTAGGCTACAGCTACCTCTAGTCATTTAATTAAACATTAGTTGGGAACATCTCATACAGAGGTGCAGGGCCATGGGGAGTTAAGGGAAAAGTGATCAACAAGTAGACTTTAGTAATTCAGTATTTGCCAACCAGGAGACTGCAGGCTAACTACTGAAGATCACGACTGTCCATCTCTTTTCAAGCAATGAATATCAGGTTTTCCCAAACTTCCTCCACAGAGAAAATGTCTTTCATACTTGGGACCATAAGACAGTTTTCCTTTATCCTAAATATGAAACTTCTGGGTCATGTGTGTGCTTGTAGTCATTTACAGAGTGAGGCCACTGTCACTCAGGAGGACCTGTCCAACTTTGCCCAGTCCACATATCCCAACAATGGTTGGACACTCTATTTCTCTGTTGTTTAAAAGGCTTCAAGGATTGGTATTGGCACTGATCTGATTTTTGATTATTGAGAAACTTGTATGCTAGTCTTTGCTACAAACTCCCTTTGTTACAACCTTTTTATTATTTCCCTTTCTCTCTGCTATTCTATTGAGTTTCTCTCTCTTTCTCTTTCTCTCTCTCTTTCTCTCTCCCCCCTCTCTCTCTTCCAGTAACATGAATCCTTCATCCTGGAAAGAAGTCAATGGGGGGGTGTTAGCTATGTTAGTTTTTGTTCTTTCCCAAATCACAGTTCTCCCCAAAGGCCAGCCTAGACTAAATTCTGAGTAAGGATTTGGGGAGCTTAATTCTTTTAGCGACTCTCTTTCTGCTCTGTTATCAGCATCCCTTTAACACACACCTTTTACAGCTATGATACAGTAACCAGCATGGGCAATGAGACAGCCAGCATCAGCCAGGTGTAGTAGGACTGGGAACTGGAGCTCTACTATCTCACATGAACCCCACTTTGCTAATCAGAGCACACTCAAATGCCATTGATCATGGATAGTAGTTAGATAAAACAATTAACTCTATCACTTACTATTAAATAAAACTATTCTTCACTGGTGGTTAACATTAGTTCACAGAAAATCATAGGCAAAGGGGGTTCTTTGGAGCACACCTTACTTTTTATTGATAATTCATGAACTAGCAGGGTCTTCATATTGTGGAGACACTGAAGATTGCTAGATAGGATATAGATAATAAATGATAGCTATGATATCTGGAAGATATAGAGAGATTGATAAAGAGATAGAGATAGATAAATAGATAATAGGAAGATAGACAGATAAATAGATGGATGGATGGATGGATGATAAAGATTGATGAAAAACTGTCTCAGGTGATGAGAGAGGCTTAAAAGTGCCCCAATCTGCCACATGAAAGCTGGAGACCCAGAAGAACAAATGGCATCATTTATTCCCAGTTAAAAGGCCTGAAAACTGGAGGAGCTTTGGTCTAAACCTTTGTTGTGAGGTGAGATAAAGTATTTCAGGGCCCAAGAGAGATAGTACAGTGGGTAGTGTTTGCTTTGCACATGCCAACCCAGACTGGTTTGACTGATCCCCAATTCCCATATATTCCCCCCAGCCTGCCAGGAATAAAATCTGAGTGCAGATTTTGCAAATTCTTCCAAGCATTACTAGGCGTGGCCCACCTTGACCCACCATTAATTTCTAGGTCGATCAGTAAGATAAAAAGCAAAAGGTGAAGTGTAGGGAGAGGTGAGTACATGTCTCCTTCCTCTGAATTTGGTTTATTTTTGTCAGCCTGAGACAATGTCAGACTGAACCCGAACATTCAAATGCCAGCTGCATTCCCAGACAGCCTCAGAGACCTACTCAGAAACTCTGTCTCATCTGAGCACCCTGCTGATTAAGCCTGGTCAAGCTGACATTGAGGATAAATCATTCTACTAGTGTGAAGAAGCCACTCATGACCAAATCAGGACATTTGCAGGCACAAAACACATCATCACAATCTATCTCAGCCTCCAGGATAAAATTAATGTCTAGAAATTCATTTTGCTACAAACAAATACAAATACATTTATTTAGCAAAATTCCAATCCATGAGTCATTGAAGCTGAGCCACTCTCCAGGCTTCTCTGGGGATCTTTCCCAGTCGCATTGCCCTGCTCTGTGCTAGTCTAACCTCGACTCTTTGGGCAGTGTGGGCTTCAGTTCATTATTGGGTTGGCCAGGGCCTGTGTCTACACTTCCCAGATCCTAGACTCTCCTTGCACATAGAAAAGTCAAGTTAATTTCCTTTCCATGTCTCAAAATTGCTCTGTAATCACAGGGCCAGCTTCAGCCTATCCTGGGTGTCCCCACTGCCTCCGAGCCACCATCCACCAAAACTGTTCTTGCACCCCTGTCTCTATCACCATTCCTTTGGCAAAGAACCCATATGACAGGGCATCTGCAGAGATTAGTTTTGTAACTCAATAAAACTCCTTCTCCTTCCTCTCCTAGCACCACACTTAGACTGTTTTCTGAGTTCTTTGAACTCTGACCTGCTATTTCCTGATCACTTGAAAAAGAAATATTACTCCTCTTGAAGTGTTGTTGTTAGAATTAAACAAATCCATGAAGCATTTTTGTTAAATGCTCTGGAAAAGTTCGGTGGAATATTTTAAAGTTGGATCAGGGTAGTATTCCTGGCACATAAGAGGAGTTTGCAAGTAACCAAAATAAAAATGTCCTTGGGAATTAAAATGTTTTAGAGAAATGTGAATCTTTTCAAGGTTGGGGTTGTGTTGTAGCTGCAGAAAGGAGTAGATCCAGTGTATAAGAGCATTTTATGTGGTTTAATATGCTCTCAACTGCAACAGCTAAAGTAGGGTGTCTATTTCCTCAGTTCTTATATAAATATTCATATGTTTTCTTTTCTCTTTACAGTGGTTATTTTTTTTGGCGGGGGGGTCACACGGGCAGCACTAAGGAGTTACTCCTGGTTCTATCCTCAGGAATCACTCCTGGCAGGCTCGGGGGACCATATGGGATGCTGGGATTTGAACCACCGACCTTCTGCATGCAAGGCCTTACCTCCATGCTATCTCTCCAGCCCCTTACAGTGTTTATGTTAAGTTGGCTTTTTAATAACTGATTCTTCCACTACAACAACTTTCCAAGGTAACATAGAGCTGCTGCTCAGACAGATTCATAAATTTGTGGTTTCTGATTATAGTAATGATGTTCCTTGTATTCCTTTGTGTCCCTTTCCATTTTTAGACCTTTTTTTTTGTTCTTACTCCTTCTTGATCAGATTTTGTCAATTTTAATCTTATGTTTCAATTATTTAAATTTGGGGTTTCTTGTTGTTTTCCATCTTATTGGTTTCCATTTTTTACTTTTCCCCCTAGATTTAGCTTCAAGCAATGTGCTGGGTTTTGTTTTGTTTTGTTTTGTTTTGTTTGGGGGTGGGGTTCTAACTTGGTGGACACAGACTGATGCCAACTCCACATGAAAAGTCCAGAAAAATGTGATTGTGAGAAATAACTGGAACAGGTAAGAGGAATAAATTACCTGAGGTTTGTGTGAGATAATGAAGGCAAAATAGAGAGCTCTTATTCCTTCCTTCCTACCTTCTTTCCTTCCTTCCTTCCTTCCTTTCTACTTTTCTTCCTTCTTTATTTCTTCATTCCTTTATTCATCTTTCCTTTCTTCCTTCTGTCCTTCCTCCCCTTTCTCCTTTCTTCTTATGTTCCTTATTCCTCTCCTTACTCCCTCTTTTACTTCTTTTCCTCTCTTCATACTTCATCCTCTCTTCCTTCCTTTTTTCTTCCTCCTTCCTTCTCTTCCTCACTTCTTCCTTCTCTTCCTCACTTCCTCTTTCCCAACTTTCTTATTTTCTTCTTCCTATTTTCTTCCTTCCCTCCTTTCTTCCAAAAATTCCAGAATGTTTAGTTCTGCTAAAATCAAGAAAAGTTTTTTTTTAACTTTATTTATCAATTGATTGATTAATTGGTTTTGGGGCCACACCCAGCAGCGCTCAGGGGTCACTCCTGGCTCTGCACTCAGAAATCGCCCCTGGCAGGCTGGTGGACCATATAGGATGCGGGGAATTGAACTGGATCCCTCCCAGGTCTCCTGCATGCAAGGCAAGTGCCCTACCACTGTGCTATCTTTCCAGCCTCTCAAGAAAAGGTTTTCTTCTTTCTTTCTTTCTTTCTTTCTTTCTTTCTTTCTTTCTTTCTTTCTTTCTTCTTCTTTCTTCTTCTTTCTTTCTTTCTTTCTTTCTTCTTCTCTTCTTTCTTCTTCTTCCTTCCTTCCTTCCTTCCTTCCTTACTTCCTTCCTTCCTTCCTTCCTTCCTTCCTTCCTTCCTTCCTTTCTTTCTTTCTTTCTTTCTTTCTTTCTTTTGTTTTTTTGTTTGTTTTTTGTTTTGGGCCACACCCGGCAGCCTTCCTGGCACTACACACAAAATCAGTCCTGGCAGGCTCCGGGGACCATATGGGATGCCAAGATTCAAACCACTGTCCTTCTGCATGCAAGGCAAACATCCTACGTCCATGCTATCTCTTCCAGCCCCTTATTTTTCTATTAGCAACACCTTCTCTATGTATATTTTCTTCTCTAGACATTCTTTTTTGTTTTTTTTTCCTACACCCTATATAAAACCCCCTATATCCTTTAATATCAGTCCCTGCCTTGTCAATAACTAAGAGACTAAAGCAGGTAACTGGCTCTTATTTGTGTCCAGGCTCAAGATGAGATCCATTCAAAGTGCTGAACACTGGATCTGGGGAGAGATGGAAGGATAAATATATTCAACATTGGCTCACTTTTTTACAACATGGTGGAAATCTTGCCCTTGTGAGTTAAGAGAGGGATGATATAGGTTGACACACAATTGCTTCCTACCCTGGATCTTATCAAGCAATGGATCTTTTGCTTTCATAGCTTGTAGGTGGTCGGGACCTCTTACAACAGCCATAAAAAGAAAAAGGGAAGGATGGAAGGACACAAATATTAAGTTTCTTGTCTGGTGCCACAAGTCATAACAGGTAGTCATCAAACTACTCAGTCTGTGTAGATCTGAGCCCGAACTTGTGTTTACAGTGCATAAAGGGAACGATAGTTGCAGTGTTACCTGAATGTGACTCTTTCTATGCACACACACCTCTGAATTCTATCCAGGTAAGCCCTCCCTTTTCTTTCAGAGGAGAAGAAATCATCTTCCACCACCCCATAGAGGGAAAAGGGTAATGCCCTGTATCCAATTTCCTCTGCATAGCTATTTTTATTATGGAAATACAAATGTTCAGTGATTCCAAAATGAAAACAGGGAAAGTTAATTTTGTCATCCTTAGCTAATAAAATTCTTAATGGGTTTCTCACCATTATCATAAATGCTTTTATTGTTTATAAATTTTTCCCCAACTGCACAGTAATTTATCTTGCCTTCCACCATCACCCCTCCAAAACACACACACACACACACACACACACACACACACACCATTTACAAAGAGATACATCCTTTTGCTGGTTCTACCTCCTACTTGTCATTTGCTGTTGAAGATTTAGTTGGATTTCCTCCACTGAGTGCAGAAATACATGTTACAAGGGTGAAGTTTGTAACATTAGAACCCAATATAGGCTGTGGAAGTCTTGGTCAGTGCAATTCACCCTGAGTTCTGTGACTGCAAATCAAACTTTCAACTTTCCTTGCTCCGTCACTAAAATCATCTGCTGGACTCTTTTCACCCCATGCTCCCCTTCATCAAAAAAGATGATGAAATTAAAATGCTAGTGTTGATTTTCATTTCAAACTTCCAAGAAGCAGGGGTTCTTTACATACTTACCATGTAGGGTCTGTATGAGGCTGGAGGGTGGCTGCTAGGAAAGGGGGTGCCATTGACAGCCTGTACTTCTCAGAGTGCCTCTCTGCAACAGGAATAACAACAGCATTGTGGGTCTTAGAAAATAATTTTGTTGTCTCTTCCCTCTGCTGGAGCAGAAGTGCTGAGAGTAGACTCCTTTGTTGATCAACTTTATAGGAGCTTCTGCTGCTTATTTGAGTTTTAGAACCACTATTCTAGAATGGTCTAAAAGCTGAGCTCAATTGTCTCTTTTCCAGGTTTGTTAACTCCAAGTCTGCTTCCTCCCTTATTTTTAAATGGTGGAATAGTTGCATCCTTCAATGGCTATTCATTGACTTCTACTCTCTGTGCCAAGGACACTGCCTAGCAGAAATGTCCCTGCCACATAAAGTTAACATATAACTAGGCACAAGAGAAAATAATCACTTTTATATACATGTATTATATCTGTTATTTATATGTATGTGTATATATATAATATCATAGTAGGATAAGTGCCATGGAGAGAACTGCAGGTAAGGATTTTCTCAGAAAATTCCATTTGACCATAGGAAGATTATTGCTATTTTTTATAAAATTCAAAAAAGATTTTTAAAGGAAGATCAAGAATTCCTTCCTTTGTTGGGAGTTCTCTCATACCATTTCTCCTAGTTCTCTGTTTTAGAGCCATTATACAATGTAATTATTTATCATGATACATTTACTTTATAGCCTTTTAATATAAAAATAATAAATTATTCATTTTAAACGTTTTTAAATGTAAATGGGTATCAAAGTAAAAATAATAACACACCCATACCCAAAATTAAAAGCATTGTTAATGTTGACATGTTTAATGCTCAAGCTTAGAGCATGCTTGAAAAAGCAGGTTTTGTTTAAAGCCATATCAGACTATATATAGATATAAAAAGGGCACCTAAAATGCTGAAAGATATGTTTTAAACATTTTATGTATGCAGAGGTTAATTGCAAGTTGGAGGCAAGAAACAATAACAAAGCATGATTTGAAAAAGGTAATTAAGTTTTGATAGTGGCTTTTTCTCTGAGAACTACAATTAGTCTATCAAGAGCTTTAGTGAAATACATACATATAGAATAAAAACAGTATCTAGAGCCCCAGTGTAATGAAAGTATAAGTCAGAAAGTGACTGAAACTCTAAGAGATAGACTAAATGAAATCCCTGTGCTCTGAAGAGAGATATGGGGGAAACTGCTTGTGTATTTCTTTGGGGTTGAAAAAATATGTATCTTTAAGACCTAGAGAGAGAGCATAGGGGCTAAGACAAATGTCTTGCATATGACTGATCCATTCAGTCCCAACACCACATAATCTCCCAAGCACAGCTGGGTGTGGCAGCATAGGGCCTAAGCAGCACCCCATACTAGTGTCCTCCCATTAATCCACCAGCCTGATTGCTCAAGAAGGATCAGGAGTAGCCCTGAGGCCTGTTTAGTACCACTTGGAAGGCTCCTTCCAAGTATCTTAAGAACTTCAGTTAAAAATATTTATCATGAAAATTTGGTCCTGAATTTTTACCAAGTATGTGTCCTGGAAAATTTCAACTTAGAATTCTGGATTTAAGATGATTTATACCTATGATTTTGCCTGGGTCCTGAAATAAACAAACTCCTAGGGAAAGAAGTCACTGTGAGCAAGAGTCAAGAAAAATAACAAATGATACAATAAGAAATTCATAGTCTGCAGTTCTGGGGGCTACTCACCATATTGCACATTAGTATCCATGGAATGGATAAAAATGATGAATGACTGAAAATTATAAAGCAGCCAGGATCATTGCACATGGCCTCAGAAAATCACTACAATTTGAGGGGACAATGTAAGTTTAACACTTAGGAAAATATTATTCATGGGGAAATAAGTTCAGGCACTCAGTAGATATCCAAAACCAGAGATAGTAGTGCACAATATAAATTTCTATACCTGTATATCATCATAAAATGTAGTTTATAAACTAGTCACATTACAAATTTGACAGCAATAACAGGCAGTTAAATAGAACCATCCTAACACCATAATACAAGTCATATGACATTATCTCTATCACTACAAAATAACTTACTATATATAGTATATTCAGACCCCTGTTGACAGAAAGCAAATGAAACCATAGAACACAAAATTTCAGAGATGGGTAACTTGTATTTGAAAAAATAAGAACGAAATTGTACAGCAGGTAGACACAGTGAATTTATGAGGTTTGATGAATAGCATAGTGACTTAAATACCTGACTTTCAAGTACACAGGCATGAGTTCAAACTTTCAGAGTCCCACATATCCCAGAAGCTTTTCAGGAAGTTTAGCTATTGGATATTAATAATTCTGCTGCCTAAGGTCCTTGGTATCACCAGCAGTGTCCAGCTATTCAAACAGTACTACAAAACTGTATGAAATCCTAGGGACCACTGCAAATAAAAAGAGAAATGTGAGGATCATATTATAGTATAGTCTTGGCATGCACTTCTGTCAACACAGAAGCCCCCAACAAGCACCAAAACCAAAACTTTTGAGGCTCAACTAATAGCACAAAGTCACACCACTAAAAGTTTGCTGGCCTATGGGACTTGAGTGATAGCAAAGCAGATAGGGTATTTGTCTTGAGCCCTGACCCAGGTTCAATCCCCAACCCAGATTCCTTGCACCCATATGGTTCCCCCAAGCCTGCCAGGAGTAATTTCTGAGCACAGAGCCAGGAGTAACTCTTGAGCACTGCCAAGTGTACACCCAATACCATAACTGGCACCAAAACAGTGTCAGTCTCAGTGAACATCATGGTTAAGTATGCAAAAACACAACTTGATGTGCATCTCCTCTGAGCACCACAGACAAAAATGTGCAGAAGCCACAATAAGGCAATGGGATGACCCCAGTCATCACATGGCATCATCAACTTCAGCATAGGGAAGGGAGAGAGGGAGAAAGAAGATGGATCTGGAAAAAAATTATCAAGAAGAGAGTTTATGAAAAATATATGGATTATGCAAAGTTAAGAAAAATAGGGGGAAAGAGAGAACTTATAATTTGTCTAATGGGTATTAGACACAGGCTAGAATAAATTGGTGGGACTCAGTGTCCTGAGATAATTAATAGATGAGAAATTTTCAGAATGCCTGTAAAAAATAAGAGTATTTAATTGTAGGAATCCCAATGACTCCCAGGGATGATAAATTAAATAATTCATATATTTAAGCACAATATCATCATACTAAAAATGAGGAAGTTATAGTCGATTTCTAAGCATAAAAAAGATAAATTAGAGAAAATACATTTAAAATACTTAATCATTATTAACCTGGAATTAAATATTCACAAGTCATGTCTCAAAAAATAAGAAAAAGTGAATTATGTTGAGACCAGCAACAAAAATATACTTAATTTATTACCAACAGACTTTCACTGGAAAAAATTGGAAAGCATGCACTTTCTAAAGATAATAGCTCCAGAAGCATAATTTGATATATATAAGAAATCACAATGGTTCCTTCCAGCGGGATGAGGTGGCCCAGATGGCCTTCCCCAGCAGGTCTGCCATTCCAGTGCTGCAACCAGAATCTGTTTTCATCTGGGAGCAACGTGGCCTCCCCTGGGGCAGGGAGCTGGGCAACAAGGGGCCTTCCTGATGGGTCAACCATTTCACCCCAGCCTGTGCTCACTCAGGTGGGTACAAGGGGTGGGGAAGAGGAGGATAGTCAGTGACCCCGCCCACCAGACAGAACAGGGCAGCCCAGGTAGCTTTACCAAAGAGCTTTTCCTTCCTTCTCATCAGTTCTTTTCTATGGAGAAAAAAACTAACAACAACTGTTATTAGTCTACCATTATACCATAAAGCTCATAATTATAGGTTGCTTCTAGGAAAGGAAACAGGATAAGCAAAACCCGCTGGATAATAATACACGGCATATATTCCCTATACATTGCTCATCACCATATCATGTAATCACTAGAATGCTCTATACACAAATTATTCTAGGTAGCATTTCCCCATTAAAGATTACCTTCACCAAACAGGATTGGACCAGACAATAGAAAAACTTTGCTGGCTTTAATTATTTCTTCTTTCTCTCTCTCCTCCTTTTAATTTTTTTTTCATATACCATTTTACCTGGGTCTATTTTTCAACTTTAATCCATGGATCGATCGCATGAGCATATATGTTTGCCATACCAATGGCTGACTAATGTTTGTCTGTAATAGATATAATACCAATTTTATGGCATAGTCTCCTCATACAGTGTTCATTACCATGTCACTTGGTTATTTAGACTTGAAAACTATAATTGTTCTTAAGAATGCTCTACACACAACTTAAGCTATGAAGCTTTTCTTAATCTACTTCACCCCTCACCAAACATGATCTGCCTAAAGGAAGGGTAGCAGGTGGGAAGAAAAACCTACAATAAACTTGCCAGTTTTACTTTCTTTTCTTTTCTTTTTTTTTTTTTCTTTATTCCTTCTCTTTAAGTGTTCTGTCCCATATTACCTGGGAGAGCTTTTCAAATGTAACCCACAAATCTATCCTCTGGCTCCCCATGTCCACACATGAGAGTATGTGTATGCCATATCAATATCAGTCTAATATCTATCTGCAATAGATATAATACCTATGTAGAATAGTGTTTTCCCTTCTATTATATGTAACCCTTCCTCCCCCCTTTCTCTCTTTCTCTCACTCTCTCTCTCTCTCTCTCTCTCTCTCTCTCTCTCTCTCTTTTGTTCACCACCTTGAAAACCCTTTTTGAGCCCTTCGTGTTATTTCCCCACATTTAACCATTATTTTACTCTGTCCTTAATTCCTCGTGAAGCAGAACATTCTCCCCAGCCCAGCCAGATGGCAATCAGCTCCCAAAGTTCAAAGATAGATTCTCAGCATGAGAAGAAATTGATAGTCTGCTGCTATTGAGTTGCTCTTGGTGGCCCCTCTTCCTTCACTTCCCTTCACCTTTGGACTATTGCTTGTTGCCAGATTTTGTTTCTAAGAAACTACCCCGCTTGAGGACACTTCTGATATAGGACTGTTGGAAGCCATTTTCCTTAGAGTCCACAAAACCAAATCACAAATTGAAGGTGTGCCTCAGATTTTACCCCTTCCCTGCCTATTTCAAAAGATTCAAAGAGAACATATAAATTTCCTTTAAATATTTCTTTTACATACATTCCTTTAATAAGCATAACCATTATTGAATATCATCTTATGTAGTGGCAACTTCCCCTATCCTTGGGATCCGTTCACTACAAAATACTAGTAGACAAGTCTCTGTTCAGAGTTCATATAAGCAAAAAGTTCTGGGGACTTGGTTTTGACACCTTGGCCCCCCACATGCACTAGTAATACCTTCTAGCATTGTCCCTTTTTGCATAAGCACATTAAAATGGGAAAAATTAACAAATTCAAAGAAGTTCTTATCTAATAGAGGTAAGTTTTTAGACTGCAGTGTGACCTTACACCTTGAACATTTGGCATAGTGACTTAGCCAATCAACTTCAGTTGATTGGACACTGACCATTCAGCTCTGAACCACCTAAGGAAATAAACATGGTTTCCTACATCAGCACCAGGAACAAATTCTACCAAGGAAGGACCCACTACTAACAAGTCACTGACTTACTCCGAAGACAGTTCTTATATCACCCTGACAACCGGGCAACAGCAACAGTCTGCTTTTAAGACAGGATTCTCTGCAATGCTAACTGATGGTGAAATGGAACCAGAAGACACTACACAGCACCCAGACTTTGACATAGCACTTATACAGAATCCAGGATCTATAACTGTGGCTACCCAACAGCAACAATTGGAATGGTGAAGAGCTGACCACCAAGAATGATTATGGCTTTGGACAACCTAGTATGCCTGGAGCCTTGAGTTGGTCTTATGCCAAAATACTTCAGAGGTAAGATCTCCCTGTTTTTTAGGCCAATGGTATTTATTTTCAATTCCTTCCATATTTTGCTGTGCCTATGCAAACAACACCTGCCACACACACATCTTTATTCTTTTTAGTGTATATCCCATCTCTAAAGAAAAATTAAAAGGGGAGGAGTAAACTAAACCTTCAGATATTATATTAACGATTTTATTGGTGATTCAATAATTTTCACAAATATATCTGCTAATGAACTCTCTCCCCTTCTTTTTCCATCTTTTTTTATTTTCTAATTTATTTCTATATTTTAATAACTTCACTTTCTGTCATCCTGAAGCAAATGTATTTGATCAGTTATGTCAACTATGGAATTTATTTTCTTTTAATAAATTTAAAAAATTTAAAAATGTGCAAAACAAACAAAAAAGGAAATCACAATGGGTGATGGAGTGATACTACAGCAGGTAGGGTGCTTGCCTTGCATGTGATCAACCTAGATTTAATCTTCAATATCCCATATAGTCTCCCAAGCCTGCCAGGTGTGATACCTGTGTACAGAGCCAGGAGTAAGTCATGGGCACTTCTAAGTGTGGTCTAAAAACAAACCATTAAACAAAATAAAACAAAAAAGCAGCAAAAAAAGAAATTACAATAAATAAAAAAATGGCAGTAGGGCCCGGAGAGATAGCACAGCGGCATTTGCCTTGCAAGCAGCCAATCCAGGACCAAAGGTGGTTGGTTCGAATCCCGGTGTTCCATATGGTCCCCCGTGCCTGCCAGGAGCTATTTCTGAGCAGACAGCCAGGAGTAACCCCTGAGCACTGCCGGGTGTGGCCCAAAAACCAAAAAAAAAAAAAAAAAATGGCAGTAAACCATTAATTACAATTAAAAATTGTGTCTAATATACAGATTTAAAAATCAAGTATCTAGATGAAACAAAATATTAATAACAGTCAAACATTTAAAAGAACAAGTAGCTATAGTCAAAAAGTTCTAAGACTAGTTATTTTTCAGTGAATATACTGTTTAAATATTTACTCCACTCAACTCAAGAGGTTATATACAGAGAGAAGTAAAAAGAGTGAGAAAGATCTTTACATGATGATAGAAATCATTCAAAAAATCAAAATAATAGTTGTAGAATTCTGAAAATTTCCATAGGTATAATTGATAAATCTAATAAAGGGCCTTCCAAGTAGTGCCCAGGAATCCTACCTAGCATGCATTACTTTTTAATTAATGTCCACAGGTGCTACTTAGGAGAAAGAAAAGATAATCAAAAATAAGACAATTTTTTATCATTCAAATAAATAAATAAATAGTTAGGATAATAAAAATAAAATAAAAAAGAAACAATAAGTTCCAGATTTCAGGAATGATGGCATAAATACACACACCTCACTGAATGCAACAAAATAGTCTGAACAGAAAATAATGCAGCTATTTAAAATGTAAATTGTTTCAGGAAATTTAGGTTCCACCCAATTAGTTGTGTATTTCTACTTCTCCTTTTTTGTCTACTAACCTGGAATCAAAGGTAACTATAATCTAAGATACAAAGCTTCAAAAGCAGCCCTCAATTCTTAATCCATTTAGTTCTGCATTTAAATATGTATAAATCACAAAATACATATATATTCATTTATAATTTGGGCTAACATCCAATGCACATAATTTATTTTTCTCAAACTTCCCTCTATTTGACCATGAAAAGACTTTTTTCTGTCATTCCTGTCCATCCTTAATGCATGAACATTAGTGTTTTATATTTTGAGCATTTCCTTACTTTCTATGAAGTGTATGATTTATTTCTTATTTCATCTGTTCCCTTTCCCAGGCCTGGGGCCATTGAGCACCTTCATCTTGTTCATTTCTGTCCCCATCTACGCAGTCTCCAGGCCAGCCTGCAGTGTCAGGGGACCAGCCAACTCTTGTTCCTTGATCCAATCTTAGAGCTGTGCCAGAGGTAGGGGTGAGTGAGGATCAGTATATTTTTCATCTGTGCTTCCTCTCACTGCTTAGACCTAGAAGTGGCTACTGACGGAGAGGGGTATTACAGTGTGGGTGGAAATAATGCCCCAGCTTTCTGAACAAAAGGAGCAGTAAAAATAGGATTAGAAGAGTGCTGGGAGCCAGAAAGAACTGAGAAGAGCCTGCTGAGGAGTTAAGAAGCTCATAAAGGAACTCCTATAAAATAATGTATAAACTGTGCAGGGGCACCTTTCACCCTGAACATTTGTCATAGTGGCATGATTTAGGCTTCAGTTGATTGTACATCGATTGTCCAACCCTGAATCTTGTCTCTTATCCTTGGAACTGGTATGGTTTTCTGCACCAGCACCAGGAATAAACTTCCACTGGGGAAGTTTTAATGCCACCCTGACACCAACTTGCTCCAGGATGGGTTCTTATGACACCATGATGACTAAGAAACAACTTGCTTTCAGAGCAGGTTTCCCTGCCTCACCACCTAACCGTCAGATAAAATTAGAAGATGTGTCATGACACCCTGGCTTTGACATAGGATGTATGCAAAATCCAAGCTCTTTAATTAGTCTGACTGCAACAATCATGATTGAGAATTTTTCCTGGGACCATGAAGAAAAATCTTGGAGTTAGACAATTAGTATGCCCAAAACCTTGTAGTTGGGCTATGACAGGATGCTTAATGGTAGGGATTTTTAGGCCAAGGGTATTTCCTTTCCAATTTCCCCAACATTTGCTGCACCTATGCAAAATAAATAAATAAATAAATAAATAAATAAATAAATAAATAAATAAAATAAAAACTGCCACCCTCTATATATTTTTTATTTTATTTTTATCTTTTAGATAGGGTCTCTCACCTTTTTTGTGGAACATTGGGACATGAATTATTTTGTTTTACTTCATATTTCTGCATTTTTTCTATAAAATTGAGAAGAAGAAAAAAAGAAGATGGGGGACAAGGGATGTGGTTTTAGATGCACTGGTGGAGAAAAAGGACAGGACTAAATATCCAAGCCAAAGTCAACACAACAGAATCAAGAGACCCAAACCATAACATTCTAAACTTAAAATGGGCCTTTTATACTGGCAGGCCAAGGGCCTAAGAGTGGTGGTACAGGATGCATGCTGGGAACTTTGGTGGAAGGAGGTCTACACTGGTTGTGGGAATGACCCTAATTCACTGTCATTGTAATTCACAATGGTTTCAATATTTTTTAATGTTTTAATAAATCATTATTTAAGCACCACGATTACAAGCATGTTTATAGTTGGGTTTTAATCATAAACAGAATACCACCCTTCACCAGTGCTTCATGAAATCACACACAAGCTTCACCTATATGGATCTGATGATAAACTGCCTATCAAATATTTTGAGAATTGAATGATGTGTTAACACAGCATATGGTTCCCCTGCTGACCCCCTGATCATAAACAGGCACTCTTAAGAACTTTGAAAATTGAACTGGCATAAGAAAGAATTAATGAACTCCAAAAGGTAAGAACTTGTGGCCTGAAGTTCAACATCTTGTGAATAAATCAATATTGATATTCTCTATAAGATTGTAAAAAAGTGTCCAAACTATGTTGCACTGTCCAGAAGACTATATAAAATGTCCCAACATAGTAAGAACTAGGAAAGTCAAATATATTATCATGAAAAAAGACACCAATATATTAGGGTCAGAGAGAAAATATAGAGAGTAGAGTGCTTGTCCTGCACATTACACACCAGAGTTCAATCACTGGCATCCCATATGTCTCCTAATTCCAACATGATTGATCCCTGAGCACAGTAATTCTGAGCACTGTTGGGTGTAACCCAAAAACAAACAAATAAAAAAGACACCAACATGAAGACTTAATACCAAGATAGATACCATAGAGAGAAGTTGGAGTGATCTGACACTTCTAAGTATCTCTCATTTCCATGGCTCAAGACAAAGTCAAATACTCCTGGATAGAATGAATCAAAGAAAGTACCAGCAAAGAAGCAGATAATAATGGAAAAAGGATCAAATGACATGTTATTCAAAATCCAAGAATAGTTTTTTTAACCACAGGATCATGTCACACGCATAGAAAAATATCAGTGAACAAGGAGAAAGATCATAAGATTATCTGATCTAGAGAGAATCAAAACTAAAAAGACTGAACACAAATTAACAGATCTGTGCAAAAATACAAAAAAAAAAAAAAAAAAAAAAAAAAGCCCTGACATTTGTCTCTTTATAATCCCAGGAGAAGAAAAAGTATTACAGAAAATAGTTTTAAAGCTGACAGGTATGGGCCAGAACAAGAACACTGCAGGTAAAGCACTTGACTTGCATGAAGCCAACTTGGATTTGATCCCCGGTGATAGACCCCAGACCCTGAAGACCCCAGACCCTGAAGCTCTAACTCATCTTAAGGAACAACAAGCCTGAAGTTGCTTGAAAGTTTCCCAGACCTTGAAGCAATAATAAGTTATAATAAGCTTATTCGCCCCTTCCCACTCCCTTCTCAGATACTGCTCCCCTTTGCATTCTCAGGCCAGCCAAGGCCTCCTTGTTATGAAGGCCATTCTGTTTTTCAGCCCAAACTGTATCATACCAGATAAAGAGGGGAAGGCAGGAGTTAGGTCATCTGTGAGACATGAGACACCTGTGTAAGGGATGGACACAGAGAATGAAAATGAAAATTGAACCAGTCATGTATACTGTGGAAGCTAAACTGTTTGTATCAACCAATGAAATACTTAGCCTGCTAAAGTCTGTAACTCTATATAACCTGCCTGTTAGTTTCATTCAGGGCCTTTGTCTTGTATGACAGAGTGCCCAGCTAGCTGGACTGAACTCTCTTTTGCATTTTATATTATCAGAGATGGTCTTTGACTCTCAGCACTGGTCAGGTTATCTGCTCGGCCCCTAACAATGGCATCCATGAGGTCACCCAAACCTGCCAGGAGTGATTCCTGAGTGCAGAACCAAGAATATTGTGGGGTGTAGCCCAGAAACTAAAAAAAGTTTTTTAAAAAGAAAGCTGGCAGGTGAAATGAGAAATTATCTTTAAAAAATAATAAATCTTTCTCAAGAAAAAAAAAATAAAGCTATCTTGAAATATTTAAACAAGCTGGCATTATAATGATTTTTCCAAATGCATCACTTGGCTCAAAGTTTTATTAATTATCTTTACAAAATAATCAAGAAAAATAGTTTTAATGCAATGAGTTGGTATGCTAATTTATTATCAGGCTTTCCCATATACTGAACTTCACACACAATACAAAAAGAAGAACATTTAAAGTTAGAAAATAAGATTTAGAATTCTTAATAACAATAATTTTTAATATTAACTATGTAGAACCCCCTGAAGAAAGAAAAACTGATTAGGTTTAACTAAATAATTTAGCAATGCTTCAAGGTATAAACACTACAAAGGTGTTTGAACACTGGACAAAAAATAAATCATTTACAATAATTAAACAAATTTTGGAGTAGCTAATAACAAATTGCGCAAAAATGTCAAGACTTAATTTGGGGGGGGGTGTTGGTTTTTGGACCATACCCAGTGATGCTCAAGGGTTACTCCTGGCTATGCACTCAGAAATCGCTCCTGGCTTGGGGGACCATATGGGACGCTGGGGATCAAACTGAGGTCTATCCTGGGTTAGCCAGTGCAAAGCAAACTCACTACTGCTGTGCCATCACTCTGGCCCCCAAGAGTTAAATTTTTGTTTCAAGAAAAATAGTTTTTATTGAAGTTTATTTATAAAGGTGTGAAGGGAGAGAGGAAGAAGTGTATGTTCAACAGAGAACAGAGGCATCTCCAGAGTGAAAATAAAGTAACATAGAGACAAACAAGAGACATACATCTTCAAGAGTGAGCCTGGGGGCTGGAGAGATAGGACAGCAGTAGGGCATTTGCCTTGCAAGCGGCCAATCCGGGACCAATGGTGGTTTGAATCCGGCATCCCATATGGTTCCCTGTGCCTGCCAGGAGCAATTTCTGAGCAGAGAGCCAGAAGTAACCCCAGAGTGCCGGTGGGTGTGACCCAAAAATAAAAACAACAAAAAAAGAGTGAACATGAATTTTAAGAGCAAGCTTTAAAATTATTTTTATTTACTTTATTTTTAATTTTTTTCCTAAAATTGTTTTAAAAGCATAAATATCTACCATATCAGGCATAGGATGATTTGATCATGTAGAGATTTTTTTTTCATGCTTACCAACTTAATCTATATATTCAACAGCATTAGCATTATGACTTGATAGATTATTATAGAAGAGGAAAAACTGAATCTTGATAAAATAGGTGTGTAGAGTGATAACTTGTTTTACCAACCAAAGATGATTACTTCTAGAGGGGTTTGTTTATTTTTTGGGAAACACACAATAATGCTAAGGACTTCCTCCTGGTTCTGGGCTCAGGAATCACTGCAGGGGACCATATATAGGGCCTAGGATACAACCCAGATCTGCTGTATGCAAGGAAAGTGGAAAGTGACCTCCCTGCTATATTATTGTTCTGGCCCCTTCTTTTTTTTAAAATTTTTTTTTTTAGGGTGAAGAGTGTTAATACAGTGGGAAGTATGGATGGGAATGAGGGATGAGGGGGTATTTGGATTTCCAAAGGGGGGAAAGGGGAAGGTCTATGGTAGGGGTAGGAAGGGAGAAACGAGAAAATACATTGGAAAGGAAGGGAAAAGAGGAAAGAAAAAAAGTAGAGAGAAGAGTGGAGAAGAAATGATAAAAAGAGAAAGTAGTGAGAAGAGAGGAGAGAATAGCAAGGGAATGTGAGTTTGCTTGTTCCATGAATATAGTCTGTAGTTTAAGTCCGTATGTCACGGGTACTGCTTCGGTGGTCTGACTGGCCACGTGCTTCGATTCCTACAAGAAGGTATAACCTTGAAAATAAGTGTATGTTAAAGAGTTTTCTCGGGACCATCTCGTAGTGCCAGCTAGGAATGGTATCTCGTGTGGTATCCCGAGCTGCCATCTTGGTTTATCCACCCTTTGTATCCAAGGATGTCTGTGGACAGAAAAGCTGAGAGGTTATTTTAAATATAGTAAGATAAGGCATTAAAACATGATGTTATGGGATGATTCCATTGGAGTCAGTGATTTCCAGTGGTATTCTTTACCTGTGATCCTGATTACGATCTCCAAGGGATTATTGTGGGCCTTTGTCCTAGAAGGCTGATTACATACCTGTTCTCCCTATGCTGTTATTTCTGGTGCCGCTGTTTTCTTTGTGGTATAGTGCGGTCAAGAGTTTGCGTTGTCCCTTTTTTCATGTATTTTGGGCGCTGCACTCGAGTATATGTTGGCTATTACAGTGTTTAGAGTTTCTACCCTATTAAACCCTATTATTTGATTGTTGAGTGTTAGTTGTGTATAAGATGTATGATCTGGGTGCTTCAGAATAGTGCTATCATTCTGTGTTTATCTTTGGTCTTCTGACTTACTTTGTTTAACATAACATGATCTAGATCCATCCATGTTGCTGCAAAGTCTGTGATTGTATCATTTCTGACTGCCATGTAATATTCCATTGTGTATAGATACCACATCTTAATGATCCATTCATCTGTTGTTGGACATCGAGGTTGGTTCCAAGACCTGGCTATTATACTGAGTGCTGCTATAAATAGTGGGGTGCACACGTATTTTGGAATGAATGCCCTTCCAAGTTGGGGGTATATACCTAGGAGAGCAATTGCTGGGTCAAAGGGCAACTCAATTCTGAGTTCTTTGAGCACTCTCCAGACTGTTCTCCATAGGTGTTGGACTAGGGGGCATTCCCACCAGCAGTGGATGAGAGTTCCTTTCATACCGCATCCCCGCCAACAGAGATTGTCCCCATTATTTTTGATGTGAGCCATCCTTACTGGTGTAAGGTGGTATCTCATTGTTGTCTTGATTTGGATCTCTCTGATGATGAGTGAAGGTGAGCATGTTTTCATGTGTTTGTTGGCCATCCTTCTGTCTTCCTCAGAGAAGTGTCTATTCATTTCCTCTCCCCTTTTTTTTTTTTTTTTTTTTTTTTTTGGTTTTTGGCCACACCCGGTGACGCTCAGGGGTTACTCCTGGCTATGCGCTCAGAAGTCGCTCCTGGCTTGGGGGACCATATGGGACGCCGGGGGATCGAACCGCGGTCCGTCTCCTAGGCTAGCGCAGGTAAGGCAGGCACCTTACCTCGAGCGCCACCGCCCGGCCCCTCTCCCCATTTTTTAATGGCTTTATTTGGTTTTGGGGGGCTCAGCTTTCTGAGTGCTTTGTATATTCTAGATATCAGCCCTTTATCTGATATGTCGAGTGAAAAAATTTTTTTCCCATTCTGTTAACTGTCTTCTTGCATTAAGTAAGGTTTCTTTCGCCATGCAGAAGCTTTTTAGTTTGATGTAGTCCCATTTGTTTATGTTTGATGCTAAAGTTTTTGCCATTGGTGCTCCATTCTCGAAGACCTTTTTGATATATAGGTCTTCGAGTGTTCTACCTATTTTGTTCTGGCCCCTTCTTACAGGCTTTCGAATGTCTTTAGTAACTAAGATAATGCGGTGCTGGAAGTGTGAACTCATGAAGCTCCTAGAAAGAACAGGAATAATAAAACAAGTACATCCTTGAACACCAGAAACCAAACAATTTCCATAGTGCTCATATGATCTGATTTATTAAAAATTCAGAAATTAACAAAATAAAGAAATGTGCTCTCAGTCTCTTTGACTATCCACAGGTTGGGTAATTTAGAAACAAAGATATTTAAATTGCTTATTGTTCTGGAATCTAAAGAGTAAGAACTAGATTGCATTCTAGTAAAACGTGGTTACTATGCATCTATCTACGTCCTACATGTGTCTTCAAATAGTAAAAAGAGCAAAGAATCCCTCTAGATCTTTTTTATTAAGATCATAAATCAGATTCAAGAAGGCCCCAGCTTCATGAATGAAGCATTTCTCCAAGATACCACTTAATACAAAGATCCTTGGGAGTTAAAATTCAGACTATGTTGATTAGTGTGAGGTTAAAATTATGTGCATGAGACACCTTTATTAATAAATTGTAAAATACAGAATATCATTTAATTTTTTAAATTTCAGCATATTAACACTGAGGGTATATAGACATTTAGATGACAATATGAATCATTTAGGAAAACATACTTCAATGTAAAAGAACAAAGGTAAGGGGCCCAGAGAGATAGCACAGCGGCGTTTGCCTTGCAAGCAGCAGATCCAGGACCTAAGGTGGTTGGTTCGAATCCCAGTGTCCCATATGGTCCCCCGTGCCTGCCAGGAGCTATTTCTGAGCAGACAGCCAGGAGTAACCCCTGAGCACTGCCAGGTGTGGCCCAAAAAACAAAACAAAACAAAGGTAAAATTATAGATTTAAACATAAGGCCTGAAACTGTAAAACACTTAGAAAAAAAGTTTTAAACAGAAAAACTTCCTGATAATGTCCTACACAATGATTTCATACCTATGATACCAAAAGCAAAAAATGGACAAATGAGATTACATCAAACCAAAAGCTTCTGCAAAGCAAAGAAAATAAATCAACAGAGTGAAAAGGCAGCCAGAGGGTGGGAAAAAAATATTTGCAAACCACTTATCTGATGAGCACTTAATATAAAAGACATCTAGGCAACTTTCACAATGCAATGTCAACAAAAATAATCCAATTACATACTGAGAAAAGGGCATGACTAGACATTTTCCTCAAAGAACATATACAAATAAGCAATAAGTACTAAAAATATGTTCAAAATGGAAAAGCAAGTCAAATCCACAGTGAAATACTACCACACACCAGTCTAGAGGGCAATTATCTACAGATAAAAACAAAACAAAACATAACAAAATTACAAATGTTGGTGACAATGTGGTAAAATTGAAGCCTTTGGACACCATAGTAGAAATGGTAAAGGAGAGAACCACTGTGGAAAAGTATGAAGGTTGCTGAAAAATAAAACAGAACTATCATATATAATCCAGAAATATCCCTTCAGGTATTTATTCAAAATAATTGAAAACAGTTTATTGAACAGATATTTGTATACATATCATCACTGAGTATACAAGAGACAGATATGAACTCAAATTTCCCTTAGTAAATGAATCTATTAAAGATAATATATGTACAATTGGAATATTATTTTTTAAAGAAGGAAATTTTATGTAGGAACATAGATGAACTTTAAGAACATTATACTCAGTGAAATTAGCCAATCACAGAAAGATAAATAATGACCAAGGTTGATACACATGAAAAAGCTAGAGCAGAGAGAAAGCATAAATGAAAAACTCTTTATACTGGCAAATGGTCAGTCAACCAAGACTGTAAGTTCCATAGACTTCCTGGACAGTGTCGTACCATACATTTCAACATAATGTGACTTTTTAAAACACAAGTTAAAAATAAAGAGCTGAGCAAGAGAATTCTGAATTGAATTTCACTTTAAGTCAGTACTTCTGAGAACAAGGTTACAACTGCCATTACAAAGGGTATCAAGATCAAGGTCCATTGCAGCTCTTACTGGCTGGAATACCTACCAGTAAGTTGTACTGATTACATTGCCAGTCATTTGTATGCCTGATCTTTTCACATGGGATAATTTTTTTTTTTTTTTTGGTTTTTGGGTCACACCCGGCTGTGCTCAGGGGTTACTCCTGGCTGTCTGCTCAGAAATAGCTCCTGGCAGGCACGGGGGACCATATGGGACACCGGGATTCGAACCAACCACCTTAGGTCCTGGATCTGCTGCTTGCAAGGCAAACACCGCTGTGCTATCTCTCCGGGCCCACATGGGATAAATTTAAGACTCACATGTCATACGTTATACAAGGAATTGAACACAGTATCTGACCTATATTGTTAGAATTCAGGATCTAAAGATGACTTAGTAGTAGAGTTCCTGCTGAGCAGGCGTGAGACCAAGAGTTTGATCCTCGACACCATCTAACATCCAAGTATCATCCTCTGAGATCCTAGCTGATTGCTATAAGCAAATTGTGAGCAAGCACCATAGCTCAAGTATCCTTGCAACCCAAGAAAATGGTGCGACTGCCACCACAGTCACAACAACAGGAAGAGAGCAGGGGATGTAAATTCTAAAATAAAAAGTTATTTTTATTCCTTTATGTTATTACAGAAGTACACAGATGTGCAGATATTAGAGAGAAGCAATACACAGTCTATTGTGTGCATATTTGTATGCATGCATATTTAAACATATATTATTATATAGATGTCATCTTAAAGAAGGCTCATGCCATTGCAGAACTTTCTCTTCTGCCCTTTCCACCAAGCAGTCCATAGTGAATGGAAAACCAAGTAGATGATCCATGTTGGAGAGGGTATCATAGTCCCTGTTAAATATCCTACAATGAGGGCGGTGAGGTGGTGCTAGAGGTAAGGTGTTTGCCTTGCAAGCACTAGCCAAGGAAGGACCGCGGTTGGATCCCAGGGTGTCCCATATGGTCCTCCCAAGCCAGGGGCAATTTCTGAGCACTTAGCCAGGAGTAACCCCTGAGCATCAAATGGGTGTGGCCCAAAAAAACTAAATAAATAAATAAGTATCCTAGAATGGACTTGATTACTTATTTGAGGTGAATTTCACAAAAATTCAGTGCAGAGCTGCATTAAATCATTGAACAGCCAGGTCCCCTATTGATTAAAATTAAAATTATATAAAGATCCACGTGTTGGACGAGTGTCCCCCACCGGCCCAGGCACAGTGCCTCTAGCCCCTTCAGCTGGTGGTTCTGAAGATGCAGGGTAATAGTGGAGACACAATACACAGCAATCAGAAAAGATAATCATTGGAGTCAGCTTGCTTCATTCCTCGAAGCTTTTCTCTGCCATGAGTCTCTTTGCCATCTACTTTCTTTGCTGAGCTCTCTCTGACCTGTGCTCCAGACTAAGCCATGTCTTTTTTTCTACAGAGCTCTGTCTTCTCTCTTCCCCAAAGCCAGCACTTTTTCTTTATTCTCCAGAATCCCACCCACTAGGGTGGGGGAAGGCCCTGTAATCTAGGTGTGGTTTTATATACCAAAAGAAGAGTTAGGGAATCAGGAAGTTGGGGAAAGCGTCTTTGTTAGGCTTTTACCTATTTTCATTTTTCAATTCCCCCACATGGGAAACAGGAGGGTCCTGGCTATTTGCAGATTACAACCATGCCTGACTTTTCTTCCACTCCCCTGCACACATAAATCTAGACTTGGGGGTGAGGGGGTCTTAGAGAAAGTTTCCCTAGAACCTTCTCTATATGAGTGCAATATTATTTCTCCTGATGGCTGGGCCACAATGGAGAGAAGTCTAAGAGAATTGAGACCAAAAATAGCAAAAGAGCAGTAATAATTGCCTCCTCTGGCAGCTCACACTTGGAATCCAAAGAGCTGGTGGCAGCGGCATTCCCTGGAACAAACCACGTTCACTGTAGCTGTCTGCAGCTCAATACCTTTCTGCAAAGGTGATTATTATTCTTGTGTATTTATCTAAGGCTTGGAACTGGTAGGAATCTTCACAATCGCAAATTAATAGAGGGATGATATCATGGGTTTTGTCTACCTTTTAAAAATAACGTGGGCTGAAAGTGAATCTCACATTTGGAAGGAAATTCTGGTCCGTTTCCCAGAGATTTTGATAACAAACTCTCATTGACAAGTAGATATTCTCTGCACTTGAAGCGTTTTTCTAAAGTGCATCATTAAGGCTGTCTGGTGGAGGGGTGAACGAGCTTAATTGATCAATTATGACCAAAATCAGAAAATGTGATTTCCTGGAAGAGAGCCCTTGTCTGTCAGTGGAAAGTGGAGGAACCCAGGGGTCCAGCTTGTGAGCTGTGAGGAATTTAGAGCAGAAATTTAAAGCACCCACCTGCCCCCAGTCCCCTAATTACTAATCTCCTCCTTGATAATGCTGCTGGTCACTATGGAGGTCCTGCTACAGAAACCCCAAGGCAACCTCATGTGAATCCATTGCAAGGATGTTGTGAAAGCCTTGTTCATCCTGTGAGGTCTTTATTCATCCTCTGTTCATCCAGTGGCATCCAGGTTCATCTTGTGAGATTTTGATCCATCGTGTGAAATCTTTGTTTATTCTGTGACATCCTCATTCATCCTATGAGATGCTTGTTTATCCTGTGAGACCATTATTCACCTTGTGGGATCCTTGTGTTCATTCTATGAGATCCTTGCTCTTCTTGTGAGACCCTTCCTTTTTCATCTTGTGAGAGTGGACCTGCTCCCTGCAGAGATATCTTTTTTTTTTTGTGTGGTTTTTGGGTCACACCCGGCAGTGCTCAGGGGTTACTCCTGGCTCCATGCTCAGAAATTGCTCCTGGCAGGCACGGGGGACCATATGGGACGCCAGGATTCGAACCGATGACCTTCTGCATGAAAGGCAAACGCCTTACCTCCATGCTATCTCTCCTGATTTCCAGGAGAGTTCTGCCACAGAGATTGCTATGGCTACATAAGGAGAGTCCTCAGTGGAGAAAAAGGCGTGGATGGTTCCATGGTTCCATCCTGAGGCCAAGATGGGGTTTCTGAATGAACTCATATAGCAGCTTTCTTTGCTTTGTGGACATCATTGCATGATGTCTCACCCCAAAAGATGTTATGATTCTTTACACACACACACACACACACACACACACACACACACACACACAAACACACACACACACATTCTTCTTTTGGACAAAAAATCATTACAACAAAAATAAAATTAAGGGGCCGGTGTGGTGGCGCTAGAGGTAAGGTGCCTGCCTTGCCTGCGCTAGCCTAGGATGGACCTCAGTTCGATCCCCCGGTGTCCCATATGGTCCCCCAAGCCAGGATCGACTTTTGATCGTGTAGCCAGGAGTAACCCCTGAGCATCACCGGGTGTGGTCCAAAAACAAAAACAATTAAAATTAAACCATCCAAATGGACTATATAAACAAGTAGGATTATGAACATTATCAGAGGGGTATGTTTCAAAAAAGAGAGAATAAATGGATGGTCCCGGATCATCCACAACCAGAGGAGAACACCCAAGGCTCCAGGGTCCCAGGGAGGCCTGAGCCAGGTGACCCTTCCATCCATATGGCCACCCATTCCATTTCATTCCCAGCCTTCAGGACAGTGAAGCTGGCTTCATTGCTTGCTATTGGGAGCCCTACGTCTGTGTCCTTCCGCACAGTGCCCTTAGAGATGAGCACCAAAGCATTCGTTTCGCTCAGAATCCCTATCAAACTCTATCAACACTCCTTATACACTCTCACTTTAGATTCATAATTTATTTTCTCTTTATCTTTTTTTCTTAATCCCAAATTTTCAGATGAAACACTTTAGGGCTCCACCCCTGATTTAGAACTATTCTAAATAGTGGTCTTCCAGCCAGAAACAGGGTTATCCTTTGCCTGTGTCCCTGGGGGGAGTGAAGCTTTTAGGGATCAAATTCTACCACCCACATATTATATTGTATCCACATATTATATATATTGCACCATCCACATATTATATATTCTGCTCACAACATGCAAAGCCAACCCAGAGAATGTTTAGCTATGAAGGGATAACAGACGGACAAAGAAGGATCCAAAATTAAATATGGCTGCAAAAAAACACAAAAGTTGTAATCCAACCAATTATTTTAGGGTTTTTTGGGGGGAAATCTATGCTCAAGACTTACTCCTATGCTCAGGCATCAGTCCTAAAGAACTCAGGGAGCCATACCAGGTACCAGAAATCTGCACCAGGGTTAGTTATATGCAAAAGAAGCACATCATATTCCCTGTACTGTCTCTCTGACCCAGTCTCACCAATAATAGTAAATATTTGAAGGAAAAAGTATATATGATAAAAAAAAAAAGGTTTCAGAAAAAAAGACTAATGAAAGAGTAATTCACATGGCATTATTTATCTCGTTATGAGAATATATAGGGCTAGAAAGAGTTCACGTGCTAGACCAGTCATTCACTTTGCACGCAAGACCTTTGGGTCTAATCCCTGATGCTTTATGATCCCTCAAGTACTGCTAGGAATTACTCCCTAAGTACAGAGCCAGGAATAGCCTCTGACCATTGCCAGATGCAGAATCTCCAGAAAACTAGGCATAGAGATTAAAAAAAAAAAATTCCTATTATCTGAGAAAGGGAGACAAGAAAAGCATGTGAAAATTGCATGCCAGATTTGTTTCTAGAGACAGGAAGGCCCTGGAGGATGGAAAAGGAAAATTGAGATATTTCTTTGCAAAGGGGTGCATTATTCTCTTAGGCTTGGACATCAGTCTCTTGTGAGTTAATTCAATAAGAATCAGTTCCTCTGAGACACACACATGTCCCTGAGATCTACGCTAGTTGGACAACAGTAAGAACTAGACTCCTAGCAGAAGTTAGTCCTGAAGAAGCAGGACTTTCCTTTTGCTTTCCTCTTGGCCCTATCTCCTAATTTTTGTTTGTTGTGGTTTTTGTTTTTTGTTTTGTTTTGAGACCACACCCAGTGATGCTCAGGGGTTACTCCTGGCTATGCTCTCAGAAATTGCTCCTGGCTCAGGGGACCATATGGGATTCTGGGGATCTAACCCAGGTTCATCCTGGGTCAGCCACATGCAAGGCAAACACCCTACCGCTGTGCTATTGATCCAAACCCCCCCCATCTCTTAATTTAAAGAAGAAAAGTGGGAAGGAAGGATGAAGGGAAAGAGGGAGGGAGGGGACAAAAGGAGGAAGGGAAGGAAGGAAGGAGAGAGGGAGAGAGGGAGGGAGGAAGGAGAGAGAGGGAGGGAAAGAGGGATGGAAGGAAGGAAGGAAGGAAGGAAGGAAGGAAGGAAGGAAGGAAGGAAGGAAGGAAGGAAGGAAGGAAGGAAGGAAGGAAGGAAGGAAGGAAGGAAGGAAGGAAGGAAGGAATCTGAAAACATAGATGAATGGAAGATACAGAAACCACACTCTTTTATTTTTATGCCAACCGTTTTCTGATTCCGTCATGTAACCTGTTTATTTTTCATCACTGCATCCTCTCTTTGGTATATGGGCTCCCATTCATTCTGTTTTCAGTCCCTGAGCTGTTGCTTTCACCTTATCTTCAGCACTCTGGAAGGAACTAGATCTGAATTTTCACATTTAGTCAGGTCCCTTCCCTGGGCTCATGACATTTTGGCTCCCAACTGCCAATTCCTGGCCATTTGACCAATGCCCAGGAACACCTTCCCTGGTTCCCAGACTTACCTCTAAGCAGACAAAGCACAGCCTCTCACCTTTATGATTGCCTGTGGGTTTAACTTGAAATGTGCAAAATCATAGCTAACATCTGACATTTTCACAGAGGCCTTCTTGGCAGGAAAGATCACATGCCCCACACACAGTAAGAATGTGGTACCCATTTATTGAATAAAGAAATAAATGACTGTCTCCCGGGAAGGTGGAGAGGGAAAGGAGCAACAGTGACTCTAGCTGGGGCATAAGGCCAGCAGAGCCTGCTGTCCCCAAGTACTTTCAGTATCTAGAGGGCTTCAGATAATTAAATGGAAACATCTATTCAACTGTTCACCATGACAACTGTCCATGATTGATGAGCCCTGAGGAATAGCCTGGAAAGATTTCAATCTATCTGAGAGGATCACTAGCAACCAGGGATTTTTCCAAGCTGATTTTCTAAGATCTGCAGATAATGTTGTCACTGAGTTTGACGGAATGACAATTTTCAATTCATCCCACTAGTACCTTACTGTTTTATCTGGCAGCTGGCTAAATGGCATTTTTATGTTAACGCAGAGGCAGGGAGATCTGCACATCTTTCCTCTCATTGGCTAAAGATATGTTTTTAAGGAAATAAAAAGTCAAAAGTACCCCCATCTTGTACCTGTGACTGAGACTTGTATCCATGGTACAATGTTATTATTTTAAAAAAATCCAACCATGCTTCTGAAGAATAAATAATAATCCTTTGTTGAATATCATCAACAATCAGCTATTTCACATACAGACTATTTACTGGTCATGCTTGATCTTAAAAGGGGAAAAAACTTTTGGAATTAGTTCTCAAACTCTGAAGATAGCCCTAATCACTTATTCTAGCCCAGTATTCTCAGAATTCTCACAGGCTGAGTATTCTGTCACTCATCTTTCTTCAGATCCTATTTAGGTAGAAAGTCCCACTTGAATCCAAGTAGAAAGGGCTCAGCCAAGTGGTTTTCTGAATATGCTGACAGAGTTCATCTGACCCCTGAGAACCAATTTTTTGAGCGTTATCTCTCCTCCTCAAACATTCAAATAGAAGGGTTCCCAGGTATGAAGCTCCCCACCACTGCAGGTTCCCCATCTTCTGGTGATGTGGAAAGATGTTTCCTTCCCAAGGAAAGAGTGAGGATCAAGAGGAACCAGACTATATGCAGTTGTCAGGTGAGCCCTGCCTGCTCACCCCTCGTGACTCTGTCCCCTTCTCTCATCTCCAGGCCCATCACCCTGGCTTATAATAAATCTTCCTTAACAGATCCATCCTCAGCATTAGCACACTCCAGCTGACTTTCTTAAAGAGCCAGGGGTTCCAAAACAGTTCCAGTTTCTTCTAAAAACTCAGGCTTCTTAATATGGAGATTCCTCCAAAAGCTGGAAATTGAGTTCTCATATGATCCAGCTATACCACTCCTAGGAATATACCCTAGGAACACAAGAATACAATACAAAAATACCTTTCTTACACCTATATTCATTGCAGCACTATTTACCATAGCAAGACTCTGGAAGCAACCAAGATGCCCTTCAACAGATGAATAGCTAAAAAAAAAAACTGTGGTACATATACACAACAGAGTATTATGCAGCCATCAGAAAAGATGAAGTCATGAAATTTTTTTATACATAGGTGTACATGGAATCTATTATGCTGAGTGAAATAAGTCAGAGGGAGAGAGAAAGATGCAGAATGGTCTCACTCATCTATGGGTTTTAAGAAAAATGAAAGACATTCTTGCAATAATTTTCAGAGACAAAAGAGAGGAGGGCTGGAAGTTCCAGCTCACCTCATGAAGCTCACCACAAAGAGTGATGAGTTTAGTTAGAGAAATAACTACATTGAGAACTATCCTAACAATGAGAATGTATGAGGGAAATAGAAAGCCTGTCTAAAGTACAGGCAGGGGTGATTGGGGTGGAGGGAGATTTGGGACATTGGTGATGGAAATGTTACACTGGTGATGGGGGTGTTCTCTTACATGACTAAAACCCAACCACAATCATGTTTGTAATCAAGATGTTTAAATAAAATATTATTAAAAAAAAAAAAAAAAAAGCTTCTCTGGTTGCTGCCAAACACATGAGTACTTTCCCTTCCAGAACAAGTGTTCCTCCTGTTTGAGAACAGAATAAAGCCAGGATGGAGAGGGTCAGTGCTGGCCCAAATACTCAATTGTTCCAGTTCTCTGCAGTCCATAGCAGCCAGTGGATACTATGTCTTGCCTCATGCATTATTTTTGAGGTTCTCCTGGTGCTCCCTTTAGGGACTTTCCTATTCTGTTCCTTTAGCAAAGCAAGATCTTCTCCCTTGGGCTTCATGCAGTCCCTTCCACCAACTTACTTCACTTGAGACCTTATTCTTAGACAATCCTGATTCCCAGGGTCCCCATTATTCTTGGCACACCTTTACCTCATAAAGGAATGCTCTTTTCATGCTCAGCCATTGAGGAAACAGTCCCCAGGGACTCACAAGATACTTTTGAGGGTGCTTCTGAAGCCCCTCTCCAGAAGTACCCTACCAAATTCCCATGAGATTAAGTTGCTGCCAACCACAGCTTTCTGCTTACGAGAACCCATGAGTGACTTTTAAACATCTTTAACATCCTGAACTATTTTCTGATGGTCCAAGCCCTCATTTGTGAGTAAAAAGTGCTATGGATTTTGTCCTTTCTTTGGAGACTTCAGTGAAAGCTGGGATTCTGTTATCTCTTTGGATCAACCTATGTCACTTCAGACTAATGGGCAAAAATATTTACCAAACTATTTACCAACCTGTATTGACTGACACACATAAACAAAGCCCCAAAGTGCTTTTCCTATTCAACTAGGAAAAAAACCTACATCCCTCTAATTCAACAGATTCCTCTCCTGAGTACTCACCCCAAAGAAATATAAACAAATTTCCAAAAATTCATACTAGGCAGGCACCAGCAACTGTCACTGAGTTTTATACTGGAAACTACTCAGAAGAATGACAGGATAAGAACATGGTTTGGGGTTGGGTTGTCCAGCAGGATACATGAAGTCCAGGAGCATGATCCCGAGCATAGTTTGCTGGTGAACTTCCCTGCATCAAAACCAAGCAAAAAAAGAGAGATTTTTAGCACCAAATTACAAGTAAGCAAAAGGTCCTTAGAAAAGAGAGCAAGCCACCCAAAAAAAAAGAAAAATAGCACTTCTAAGGCATGGCTGAGATGCTGGGAAATGAAACACATTTACTAATGCAACCTCATTCACCCACATCTTGTGCAAAATGTGTGCTCAGCACCTCCTATACAAGACCCAAATACACCATTTTCCAAAATCAATGTTGAAAAACAAAGAGCACAATGACACAGAGATGGCGGGTTGCAGGGGATGGGTGCTCCAATCCAGGCCCTAGATGAGAAGGTCTTGTACTCTGCAGGAAGTTCCCACAGAACCCTCCAAGGTCTTCCCATGCCCAGCTCCTGCTCCTGTCCCTGACCCCATCACAGTAAATCTTCTCCTACCTTTGCAAGTGGCCTGGCCTTGTCTCCTTTGCAGCGTGACTGCAGAGAAGTTCAGGGAGTATTCAAAGACTGTTTTTACTGCACTCTCAAATTGACAAGGAAATTTAGACTTTCCATATTCCCCTCCTGGCTACATGCATCCCCTCATCATTTCTCCCTGGAGGGGAGCGTTTATACAGCAGTGACCCTACACTGACACATCGTTACTACCTATAGTTTATGGTCAAATCCATTGTTGGTATTGCACAAACTGTGGGTGTGGACATGTAGCCACCATGAATATATCCTAAAATATTCTCATTGATCCCCGAATTCTCTATACTCTGTCTATTCCTTCCTCCTTCCCTGCTAATCCCTGGCAACCACTGATGATTTTGTTGTTCTCCATTGCTCTGCCAGATCCTCTTCTTGGACTCACAAGGCCTTGGATATTGTCTTCTTTCCTGCAGTTCTGAACAGGCTAGTTTCCTCCATGGTTTCTCAGCAGATTCCTCACTTATTTTTAGCACAAAATTGTCTAGCTGGAACCCAGCTGAGTAACCCTGTAACTTGCTGAGGGACTTTCTGGGAAACAGCCATATCTGGTGATTACAAGTAAAGCTGTATTCTCATCCCTGAGAGGTCTTGGTGGAAGGGCTTTTTAAGAGACCACCTTTCTTTGAAGTCAGATTTCTTCACTAGCAACTTGGCTTTCTGAGCTAGTTTCTCACAGCCTCTACTTCTTCCTTTCTAGAACAGTCCAAGAGTGCAACACGACAATGCCTATGCAAACTCTCAGGGTTGGACAATGAATAATCCCATGTCCCCATGCTCTGCTTTAAGAGGGGCAGAATAAAGTTGATACTCTGACTCCAAACTAAGGATGGAGTAACATTTGGAAGTAAAAGAAGCATGTGGGGGGGGGGTCAGAGTTCAATGGACAAAGCATGTACTTTGTACACGGGAGGCTTAGATTTTATCCCTAGCATCTGGGGTTTGGTCCCCTGAGCACCACTAAGGCTAAGCATGGAGCTTGGAAGAAAGAAAGAAAGAAAGAAAGAAAGAAAGAAAGAAAGAAAGAAAGAAAGAAAGAAAGAAAGAAAGAAAGAAAGAAAGAAAGAAAGAAAGAAAGAAAGAAAGAAAGAAAGAAAGAAAGAAAGAAAGAAAGAAAGAAAGAAAGAAAGAAAGAAAGAAAGAAAAAAGAAAGAAAGAAAAAAGAAAGAAAGAAAGAAAGAAAGAAAGAAAGAAAGAAAAGAAAGAAAGAAAGAAAGAAAGAAAGAAAAAAGAAAGAAAGAAAAGAAAGAAAGAAAGAAAGAAAGAAAGAAAGAAAGAAAGAGAGAGGAGAGAGAAAGAAAGAAAGAAAGAAAGAAAGAAAGAAAGAAAGAAAAAAGAAAGAAAGAAAGAAAGAAAGAAGGAAAGAAAGAAAGAAAAGAAAGAAAGAAAAAAAGAAAGAAAGAAAGAAAGAAAGAAAGAAAGAAAGAAAAAAGAAAGAAAGAAAGAAAGAAAGAAAGAAAGAAAAGAAAGAAAGAAAGAGAAAGAAAGAAAGAAAGAAAGAAAGAAAGAAAGAAGAGAAAGAAAGAAAGAAAGAAAGAAAGAAAGAAAGAAAGAAAGAAGAAAGAAAGAAAGAAAAAAGAGAAAAGAAGAAAGAAAGAAAGAAAGAAGAAAAGAAAGAAAGAAAGAAAGAAAGAAAGAAAAAAGAAAGAAAGAAAGAAAGAAAAAAGAAAGAAAGAAAGAAAGAAAGAAAAAGAAAGAAAGAAAGAAAGAAAGAAAGAAAGAAAGAAAGAAAGAAAGAAAGAAAGAAAGGGAGGGAGGGAAGGGAGGGAGGAGGGAGGGAGGAAAGAGGAAAGAAGGGAGGGAGGAGGAGGGAGGGAGGGAGGGAGGGAGGGAGGGAGGGAGGGAGGGAGGAGAGGGAGGGAGGGAGGGAGGGAGGGAGGGAGGGAGGGAGGGAGGAAAAATCAGAATGAATCCTGTGCCTGCAGCAGCAAGCAGGACTTGAAGCCTCTGAATGCCATTCTCCTCCCTTCATACCCTCTTTGGTCCCTTCAGAGAGTCTTCATTCCAGGGCCCTGGAGTCCTCCCTTTCCTTTGCCCTCCAAGAGAAACAGGCAGGCTGGGAAATGAATCTCCTTTGCTTGCCACTCCCAACATGAAGAGAGGCAGGGCCGGTTTCCTGCGTTCACTTGCATTTCTTTCTACCTGTGATGAATGAAGTTCATTCTGAGCACAGTCAAGGGCATGGAGCAGTAGATAAATAACAGACAGGGTTTTTTAGAAGATGCATGTTCTTGGAGTTCATCATTTCAGCAGGCAGGGAAAGGCTGTGGTTCTCATGGTAACCGGAACCTAGCTCTGGTCTATAATTTGAAAGCTTCAAACTAATAGGTACAGATAACTATCCTACAGGAACTTCTGCCTCTCCCTTAATTGGGCATTTTTTAATGAAGCGACAATTCAGTGTATCAGCGAAAAAACCCTGTGGAATAGACCTGAAGATGTGCTGGCAAACATCTGAGATGATGTGCCCTGGGATGGCTTCTGATCTAAGCTTTAGGCTCAACCTGTGCTCCTTGCAAAGTGTCCTAATGCTCAGCATGCTGTTTATCCTGCATCTGCTGCCCTTTTATCTTCTTGTAAGAGAAGGATTTATTTAGGAAGCCCTTTGACTACAGTGGATTCAAAGTCTGGGGTGGATTTCCTTCAAACATATCTGCTAAGAGAGCTAGGAGAGAACAGTGTCGTTACTCTAGCCAGAGATCGGGACTTTTGCTCCCAGAGTCTCATGGATTTCCTTGTTATAAATCACCAAACAAAGCCTTAAAAGGTTCTGACAGCTGCCGGCTGTAGCTGCTCAGCTGAGCCATTCAGCCTGGACTCTTCACTGTTGCCTCCTGCTTCATCACTTTCTGGATGGTGAACACATTTTTCCTAGCTGAGTAGTTTCCTGGACTGGCACTTGTCGCTTGCCTCCAAACATTCACAGCATGCCAACCACTTCTTTTTCTGAAGTGATCAAACTGCCCTTTGATCACAGGAAACATCTCCCTCTGTTGTCTCCTGCCTCCTCCTGATGTTCGGAGGGATCTGATGACAGAGTTTGGCTAGCAGCTAATGGAGCACTGCGGCTGTCAAAGGAGTCTACTCCAAGCCTCTCCCTGCACCCACTTAGGGCAACAACTGAGTGATACTTGGAGTCTGTAGAAGACAGAGTCCTGGCTGGCATGGATTCTAGAAGATGAAAGATTGAAGGGGGGGATAACATCCCAAACCCTAAGTACATGGCACTTTTTTTTTACAGAGTAACTCTTTTTCTTATTTTTTTTCTTGTTTGTTTTTTTTTGGGGGGGGGGCTACACCCAATGGTGTTCAGGGGTTACTCCTGACTCTGTGCTTAGAAATCACTCTTGGCAAGCTCGGGGGGCCATATAGAATGCCAGGAATCAAACCTCGGTCCATCCCAGGTCAGCCATGTGCAAGGCAAATGCCCTACTGCTGTGCTATTCCTCCAGCCCTCGAGAAATTCATTTTCTTTGTGAATTGCATGCATGTTATCAGACAAGACTCTATTCTTGAACTGTGGGGGCCAGAGGTGGTGGGAGGAATTCCTAGACAATAAATACAACCTCACTAAATCTCAATTCATAACTGAGTAGCACACCAGGCACACAAACCTTAGGAAAGCTGAGAAATCCTGAAGAAGGAGTAAGAGAGGATTACTGGAAGTCTCCCTCACAACTAAGATGCAATCTATTCTCTGAGCCTCTCAGGCAGACCCCCTTCTTAGAAAGGGAAAATCAGGAAAAAGGAGCTAAGAAAAAGAAATCAGCGGCTAAGAAAGGGAAATCAGGAAAGAGGAGCTGTCCCTGCCCAACTGCCTCCTTCATTCCCTTCTCTTTATTTTTCACCTCCCCATCTATAGAGGTAGCAATGCATGTCAACAGTCAATCCTCTTTCTTCAAAAAAAAAAAACAAAAGCAAATCTCAGTTCTAAGGCAGGTGGGTGGGGTGGTGCTCAAACTGCTTCCACAAGCAGTGGCCCTTTGAGATGCAAAGTACTTTCAAAGAAACTTGGGTAAGGGAGGCACCAGGACCAAACAGATGCAAGACTACTAAGTATTAGGCTAGATACAGAAGGAACAACAACATATTCTGGCAGCCCTAGGAGTGAGAGAAGAGCATATGGGAGGCAGGACAAAAACGGAGGTGTAGGGAGGACAAATTGGTGATGGAAATCCCCCCTGATTTTATGTAAATATGTACCTAAAATATTATTGTCAACAATATGTAAGACACTATGTTCAAAATAAAAATTAAATTTAAAAAAAAGGTAAAAAAAATCCACATTCATCATTAAGAAGACAAATAAACCCATTAAAAAGTTTAGTTGATGTGCTTTGACATTTTCTGCCTAATTGCTCTACCTTGAGACTATTGTTGGAGGCACATGTCTTATAAATGGCTTCTGATTACTCCAAGATGCCTGAGTGATCCCCAGCACCACTGAATATAGGTACTACAACATCCTGGGCCTTTGACAGCAGACCTAGGAGTCCCCAAGTATCCTGAGTACATGAGAGCCTATACTCACCATCTCCCCAGAAAGAATCTTGTCTTCCCAAGATAGCATTTTAACTGGGACTACTTAAAACTCTCTAGGTTTAAATAATTTGATAAGAAGTGGTTTCTTTCTAGCCTGGACATCATCAATGTTCTGGTGTCATGTACCATCCAGAAGTTGTAAATAATCTTAACAAACCAAAATTTTTTGGTTTGTTTGCTTTTGTTTTGGAGTCATACCCAGTGGTGCTAAGGCTTACTACTACTTTGTGCTCGGGGATCACTCCTGGTGGGGCTCAGGAATTATGAAGTGCTAGGAGCTGAATATGGGTTGACCACGAGCAAGAAAAATTCCTTATACTGTAGTATCTTTCTGGCCCCAATCAAGGGTATTAAGGTCACCATTAACCATGCTGCCATGTGAATTCCTAAATTCAAGGTGACCTATTGAAATGGATAATGTGTCTCATTGTCCTAGACCCAACAAGCATCTTCTAATGGGTGTCAGACGCTAAGTCCTGATCCAGACAGATGTTAGGTGTACCCCAAGGCTGCCCACATCCCTGCTCTCTGTTGCAGGCAAATAACCAACCCGAGGAGCATGAGAGATAGCACAATTGGCCTGTTGGACTGTTGAGCACATCCAGCTATTAGCCCACGACTGGGCCCTGCTCATTGACAGTTCTGTCAAATCTTTTTGTGGATGTAATTGGTTATAGTTTCCATGTCCTTAGAGCTGCTAAGCTAGCAGTTTAATTTATCCTAATTCAGAACCTAATTGTCTTGCACTGCTGGCTAATTAAATGTTCAAAGAAGTGATAAATTAGGCAGGTTGATCATTACAGCACAAGTAATTAGCCAGTTGATCTGAAGCCAGCAAGGTTTTCGGGACAGGGCTCAGAAGGGAAGCCATGCTCAGAGATGAAGCCCTGTGGTCAAACTGCTTTGTGAGAAGGAAAGAGCAGTGTCAAGTCTTAAGCCTGTCCCCACATCTACCCTAAAATTATGGGTAGGAATCTTGTAATTCAAGGTAAAGTATTTACCAAAGTCTTGGATAAGCTTATGTTTGGGTTATGTCACATTAACCACTCAGGATCTCAGTCAAATTGCTAGCTTCTCTGAAGGTGTGGCCTAGCACAGGGCTTTGTTGAGGCTTCATGAAAACTAGAAGCAGGTTCCTGAACAAAACTTTGGATGTAAATTTGAAGGAAAAGCTAGACCTGAGCAAGACCATGGAATCTCACCAGTTGTTTGTAGAACACAACATCACCAGGGTTGAATGGCTACAATGAGACAGCTAGAAATGGTCCTCATCGGGCTGGACAGTGGTCCAAGTATATAGATCTGAAAAAGTACAGTTAACTTCTAGAATGATCCATAAGGACACATGGTGATTAAAACATTCTTTGGGTAGGTGATAATGGGAAAGTGTAATTGGAGGTCCACCATAGACTGGAAAATGTGCTCTCTTGGCCTTAAAGAAGCAAATCCTTTGCAGAGAAGTAAACAGGGAAAATTCTTCCTCTCCCAGCATTATTCAAGGGAGTCTCTTGCAGTGAAACTGAAAATTTTCTGTCTCCCACACACAGAGCCTGGAAAGTCAAACTCATGCCCAGTCTGGCTCTTGGTCCTATATTTCTGCTGTGCTCATTCTTGCATCTCTTCCAGTAATCTCAGTCTTCACGGTGGCCTGCTATAATTTAACATTACTTTCCTTCATCCCCCTAAATATCAATGCTCAGAAGCCCCTGATTCACTGGTGTTTTAGGCCAGTGTTATTCAACAGAAAGAAAAAGGGACACCATCCCTATATATTTAAGGCTCCCTAGTAGCTACATTATTAAAAGGAAAAATTGAGATGAAATTGCCTTTTTTTTTTCTACTTTGGAACCACAACTGGTGGTGCTCAAGGTTTACTTCTGAATATATCTATGCTCAGGGATCATTTCTGACAGGGCTTGAGGGTTCATACATGATGCTGAGGAGCAAACCACATGCTAAGCTAATACTTTACCCCTGTTTGTTTTTCTGTCTTCAGTTTTGAATAGGTCAAAACTATATGAAGCTCTTGGCATGAAAAGTGAGACTGATTGCTGGGGTTCCCAGGAATGCTGTCATAAAGTCCCCTTCCCCCCACTTGCTATCTGCAACAACACACTTTTATTCACTACAATTATAGAAGTCAAAAGTCAAAATGCTGTCAAGGCCAAGCTACAGTGAGCAGTTGCAGGGGGAAAGAGGAGACACTTCCCCAGCAATCAAATGGCCTTCAAGGGTAGCAACCCAGCCTCTTCATCTCTGTGCCCTTATCTCTCTCTCCCCTAGTCCTTTACAGGGACACTGGGCATGAAATAAGGCCACCTCGCCTTGACTAACTCCCTTCATATCTGGCCCATTTTCAAATATATTTGCATTGGAGGACTTAAAGGGTAAGGCCCATAGATGAGGTTTGGGGCTATAACTCAGCCTCAAACACTGCCATGTTGAACACAGCTCTGAGAGAAATGAATATCTGCATCCAAATGAAAGCCAGCAAGCTCCTTGGGATGGGAACACTTATCCTATTCTTCCACACAAAGCCTCAGACAGTGATAGAAGGTGCCCTCACTCACAAGTCTTTGTTCAGATTTGCAGATGGGACTGCGGGTGCCTCGGGGACCTGCCCACAAAAGAAATAATTTTTCATTTCTGGGCCTGCTACTCAAAAATTTGTCTTTCCTAAGAAATGTGCCTCCCTGTTCTCTTTTTCTCTAAGGACCCTTCCAGAGACCTTGGGAGGATTTGTCAGCTTCTGGCCGACAAAGTAACTTCTCAATTCATCTCCATCTATATATAACTACATATATATATAACCATATATATAACTATATATATAAAACTTCTATATATAGCATCTACAAATTCTTCTGTGATTGACTTTCAGACAGCCATAGAACCAGACTGGGCACTTATAGTGTGTGAGTTTTCAAATACTTTAGGACAAAAGAATATTAAAAACTCAATCAGCACAGACGATGAGAGTTAGTGGGGGAAGAAATGATGATTTCTGTTGATTCATGCAGAGCCCCCCCCCCCAGGAATGGGGAAAGTGAGCAGTCATTGGATAGAGATTTGTGTGTCGAGTTTGCAGTTACTCTGATTTGCATGCATGAGCCTCTTGAATTATCAACCTCCTGTGACAATTATTTCCCACTTCTTGCTTAGACAACAAGGAAAGCTCAAGAGATTTAGTACCTTGTTCAAGATCACACAGCCACGTGGACTGTGTTGAACTGAGTTTGAATCCAATGAGCCAGTGTCTCACCTTCATACACACATTTCACTACCTCTTGGAAAGTTTCCTGCAACATCAAGAGGTGACAGCAGAATTCAGGATGTCCCAGAAGGGGAAGACTGAAGAGTCATGTGATATTCCACAGAGATCCCAGGCATAGTTTACTGACCCAGTTAACACATAATTTTCACCCTCAATGGTTTGGGAGAGTGGTTTGAGTAACCATGCAACAGCAGTTACTGCCTTGAGCAATATAGAATCAACTCTACTCTTATTGAATGTATTTTATTTTGAATTTTTACAGATGTCCATTAATATCTCTGTGTCTTTAGAGACTGTTGTATGAGAGAGTGAATGGAAAGAAGATAGACAGGACATTGTATTATTCTTTTAAAGCAGGAATGTCTGCTTTCTTATTGCTACTTCTTTTTTTTTTTTTTTTTTTGGTTTTTGGTTTTTGGGCCACACCCAGCGGTGCTCAGGGGTTACTCCTGGCTGTCTGCTCAGAAATAGCTCCTGGCAGGCACTGGGGACCATATGGGACACCGGGATTCAAACCAACCACCTTTGGTCCTGGATCAGCTGCTTGCAAGGCAAACGTCGCTGTGCTATCTCTCCGGGCCCACTACTTATTTCTTATTTAACTAATATTGATAGAGCCCTGGCCAGTTCTTTGATGCCCTGAAAATTCTAAGTCACATTCATTTGGATCTGGAGTTGCCACTGTTCATGGAAATAAACACCCAAATAGCACTGGGTCTCAATTCTCATATCATGACCTCCAGAACCCTAGCTGAGTGTTGATGGGGGCTGTCTGGGAATCCTGCAGAATAGTTCCTCTCTGAGAAGCAGCCATTCTTTTCAGGAGCTGGGCAGTGGCTCTATTACATGCCCAGTAGGCAGTTTTCAAGCAGTTCTCCAAAACTCCTGAGCAAAGAGCTGAGTGTGCACTTTGCATGCAAGAGGCCTAATTCTAGCCATTGTTCCACATAGTTCCCCAGAACTCCCTAGAAGCTACCAGCAAACACTAGCTAGCACTCTGGGTGACAGCATAGCACTGTCAACTGTGACCCAAATTCCCCCACACCCACTTTGAACAACCCCTATGGTCCTACCTGCCAATGCCTGAAATTCTGTCCTGTGCTATTTTCCCAAAAGTCCCTGCTGCCTTTGACCACTCAATTTCTCCGAGAGACTGTGCTTGTTTACAGCACCTTGCCTACATTGCCACATGGGACACACAACCTCTGCAGGCAGCAAAGGGAATGACATAGTGGCATAACTCAACCTCCCTCTCAGCCTCAAACCAGGTTTCAGATATTCGAAATTGCTCTGCGTATGTCCCCAATGAGTGTCCCCAAGTGATTGCTCAGCAGTCTGGGGATTGACCACGGACATGGTCTCATTCAAGGCTCAGATAATGACCAGGACCTGTCCCCAGAAGGCTGATTTGTTCACTACTCAAGTTCACAGGGTATTTGAGAAAAGACAGAGTACCCCTCTCTGTCTTGGGCATCCACCTGGCTTCCCAGGGTCTCCCTAGCATAAAAGTTTTTGATGGGACCAACTTCTTAGAGAGCAGATGAACTGCAAATCGAGGAGTCTGGGAGATGTATGAAGATGCTCAGTCCCAGACCTTCCCATCAGCCTTTTTGACCCAGCAGTTTATCTTTGCCTTTCCACTCACAGAGGTTCCACAGAGATCCTGACTTCAAAGGCAAGAAGGACCCAATGCTCTTTCCACAGCAAACAAGTCACAGACTTGGGGAGGGGGAAGGCTTTGGGTCATGCCTGTCAGTGCTCAGTGCTTACTCCTAGCTCTGCTCTCAAGGGTCACTCTTACCAGGACACAGGAGACCTTATGGGGTGCTAGAGATCTAAACCAGGTCAACCACCTGCAAGGCAAATGCCCTATCTGTTGTACTTCTATTTTTCAGCTGAGTTGTAGAATTTATATACAACCTTTCAACAACCCTACAGGCCTATTGAACCTCAAGTAGCAAGATGTTTCCTGCATTTTTTTCCTCCAGCAGCTGACACTCCAGACAAGTTCAGGTCAGTGACCAGCCTTGTCTTTGCTTTTTATATCAGCCAAAAGCTTACCACCAGGTTCAGAGTCCCTGCCATGAGAGTCAGGAGGGATGGATGCAAGAAAGACTGAGAATGAGAGTCAAGGGAGGAATAATAAGAAGCAGATGGACTAGTTGGAGTGCAGGGACTGGTTAGGGCTCAGGAAAAATAAAGCAGTATTCCCTCTCCTTTCTCCTTTCCTCTCTCTTTCCTCTACCCCATATTGCAGTACCTGTCAGGGCCAGGGCAGCATTTTTTGAATGATCCTGGCTCCTCCACATTTCCCTGAACCTCCCTGCCAGCTCTGCTGGCAACTCTGGTTGTTTTCAGAGATGAAGGAGGCTGTAATATCAAAGTGGAAACGAATACTCCCTTTATAGATGATCAGTGAAATCAGTGCTGCAGAGATCTTTCTTCCCAGTTTATTTCTGGCAGCAGAGATCCTTGGAACCATCTTTTCCTTTGAATTAATTGATAATTTCATGCCTGTCCTCTGTGTTGAGTTACCAGCTATCATCTGGCCACATCAGCCAGAAATGCCATCAAATCCAGAGCTGATTATTGTTGGGAGGAAAACAGGGGCCTCCTCCAGCAGCTGATCATTCTTCCTTCCAAAACTGTTTGGGAGAAGTGTCTTCGTGCAGGTCATGCTAAAGGAACACCTAAGAAAGAGACCAAAATGCTAGCAGGGGAAAGGGATCGATACACGTTTGTATCTCTTTTTAATTAACTTTGTACTAAACTGACCCTTTCATCTCCTTGTCTCCCCTGATCAATCCTTCTGCCTTTAAAGAGCAGAGTGTCTCTTTCTGGTTGGGAAAATTGTTCTCCTTGTCCAATGACACAGAATACTGAGGAGGGCAGAGGGAATGGAAGTCACTGAGCCACAGCTCAGTCTGCAGGTCCCCTATTCCCAGGTCAGGTTTCATGGTGCCTATGCCTGTGTGTCCATAGACTGGGCAACCATCATGTGTGTATGTGCATATTAGGAGTGTGCCTGTAAGTATATGTGGGTATCTGTATATTTATGTTGATAATTGCATGTGAGTGTGAGATACCTGTGTGTGAATGTGTGCAGTGCATGTACCTGTGCATGCATGTATCGGTATATGCAGATAACTGATTATATGTACAAGTTTATGTGGACTCTTGCATGAGCTTGTATGTATAGTATGTGGGCACTTGTTTGTGCAAGTGTGTCAATGTCTGTGGGTGCCTTCATGGGCATGTGTATATCTGGGGATACCTGTGAGTATGTGTATGCAAGTTTACATGAGTATCTATGTGTATGAGAAAATGTGAATCCCCAGATGTGTCCATGTGTTCCAGTATGTGTGAATATCTGCATAGATGGGTGTACAGTGTGACTGTCTATGAGTATATGTAGCTATCTTTATGGTATGTTTATAAGAGCATGCATAAATATAAGTGTATGTAGGTACCTCCATGTGAATGTTTATAAAAGTGGGCATCTGTTTATGTGTGTCACATGCATGTAAGGTGTATGATTATGGTGGCTACATGTGTGTGAATTACATGTTTATGCAGTTAAACACATGTGTGGGCACCTATGTGTAAGAATATATAGTGGCTACAAGTGTGCATGTGGAAGTATATGTGGGTGTGTGTGTAACTGTAAGTGTAACTGGGTATCTTTATGCATATTTGTAATTGTGTGTAATTGTGGGTGCCTCGTGGGCATGTGTATTAGTCTATGTGTGGACTTGGGTGTGGATATGCATTCTGTCACCCACTTCCATGGTGATTATCTCCCACATCACAGAATAGAGTCACTAACTCCTGATTTCAATGAGAATCCATTATATGAATGTGTCTCAGCTTAACTAACTACTCTCCTGATAATGATCATTTATTTCTCTCCAATTTTGTCTCTTAATTTATTAATAATCCTAAAATATGAATAGCTTTAGTCATATATCATCCACCCCTGATTAGTTTCTCCAGAGAGACTCCCCGGCATAAATCTCTGTGTCAAGACTACAAACATTTTAAAGGATCGTCATATGTATTGCCAAAAAAGCTTTTCAGGACTGGCATCAGTTTCGACTCCCACTGCACTTTGGAGAAGCCCTGCCTCCATCTCTCTCTACTACACAGACTATTATATGTCATTTACTCCTTGATCCATTTGGCAATGCTAAACAACTTAGCCAACGCTTCACCCATTGATTAGATCAAAGGACCCTCTTTGGTGTGGCTTTCATGTTTTCTTTTGCAGTTACATTTTACTTTAAAATCATTATGATTCATACTCAGTTGGAAGAAGTGGTACCATAGAAAAAATTCATTTCGTTTTCATCAAAATGCTACCAAGTAACTGTGCACAGCAGCTGCATGATTTACATAATGCCCCATCATGGAGGAGATGTGTGATCTCCAGCTTTCTCCCCTACATTGCTTCACAATGTTGGAGAACCTCTAAACTTTATCATCTGAGCTTTAAAATTATGATGCATGGGATGGTATTTGGCAGCCCTTTACCATGCCAAAGGCCTCTTTAACCAGGCCTAGGAAGGGGTGTGGGACATGGGTCACCCCAGCACCCCTCTACCTCCTTCCTCCGGTACTCCAGGGCTTTTCCTGGCCACATGGCTGGGCAAGCCAGCAAGGTGGGAATAGCAGCACAATAGGTTCTGGCATTAGGACTTACCAGGGAAGTTTCCTTATTAAACCTGTGCATTGTGAAACTGCGCAGGTGGAACATTATGACAAATATATGAATATCATTGTGTTTCATCTGCTTGTCATTATCTGAACGCCGCCCAGGAGCTCGTTTTATTCCTTTACTCCCTCACTTTTATCTCTTGTTACCCCACATTTAACCATTTTTCTGTACTAATGATTTTGTTTTGGCCAAGGTGGATTACATATCTTTCACAGTAATTTTTTGGGTGGAGTCTGAAGCTTCAGCAGGCAACGCGTCACGCAAGGTTTTATGCTATAGGCTTTTTGGCCAAGATAAGGTGGATGCAGCTTCAGCTGCCCCCCACAGCCTTCTCTCTCCTTCCTCCCCATCCCCAGGGTTATTTCTGGACACCTGCTCAGGGTCCCAGCAAGTGGGTTCTGGTGAGGTGCAATTTAAAAGAAACCCCAGGCTTCCTTGCTCCCGCAAGGGGCTGGGAGGGGACCAGGGAACTTTTAACTTCCAGCAATTAGGAAGCAAATACCTCTCGGGGAGTCGGAAGCTTCAGCAGGCAACAAGGGGAGGACATGGCTCCATGTTCTCTTCGCTTGTCCAAATCACAGATCAAACTGGTGTCTCGGAAACATCCCCCTCCCTCTTGACTATTTCTAAAACATAAAAGGGACATGTGTATCTCCTTTGTATATTTCAGATGTATTCCCTTAACATTTATAACTCTTTTTTTGAACATCCTCATATAGTGACAATTTTGCCCACTGGATTTGTTATTTGATTGTTTGATTTTCCCCCTTTGAGATCTGGTTTATAAGCAATTCTGGTAGAAGAGTACCTCTGTATAGAATTCATGTTTGAACCAAGTTACGGGGAATGTTGGACTTTATTCGTCGGCCCCCAGGTACACCAACAATATCTTGTGGCAATGCTTCTCTTTTGCATAGGCACATTAAAATGGGAAAATAATACATATGCAAACAATTTCTTATCTAATAGAGATGGGAACACAAATTTGGTAATGTAATTAGGCCTTTTACCCTGAACATTGGCATAATGATTTGGCTCAGGCCTCAGAAGAATGGGCATCGCCCACACACACCTGAACAATGGATACCATCTATGGAAACAACCACAATTGTCTATAACATTACCAGGATCCAAGCCTCTATGAGGGAAGACCTACCACTGTTTTGGCATTGACTTACTCCAAAGAGTGCTCCCAACACTCAGCAACAGTCTGCATGCAGGGCAGATCGCTCCGCATTTAATGGTATGCTGAAACTAGAGGATGCTCCACATCAGCCTGACATCGATGAAAGAAATGCACAGAATCCAGAGTCTTTAAATATAAGAATCTGATACCAACAATAGCTAAAGTGTGAAAAAGTTTCATCGGGACCTTGAGAATGACTCGAGTTGGACAGACTGGTATGCCTGGAACCCAGAGTCGGTCTTATGCCAATAAACTTCTGGGGTGAGGCCTTTTTGTAATCAGGTCAAGGAATTTTTTCCGTTTTCTCCATATTTTTCTGGACCTATGCAAACAACGGCGATTGGCACTATCACACCTTTACTATATTTTTTTTACTCTTATCCTTTAAGGAAAAAAAATACAACTTACTGAACTTAAAAACAAATAAACTGTAGTAGAATGCCTGTCTTGAATACAGGCAGGGGATGGGAAGGGGGGAGGGGGTAATGTTACACTGGTGAAGGGGGGTTTTCTGGTTATGACTGTAATCCAACATGTGATCATGTTACTTAAATAAAAATATATTAAAAATAAAATTATGATGCATGGGATGGAAAGATAGTGCAGAGGGTAAGGTGTTTGCATTATTTGTTTGATTCCAGGCACCACATATGGTCCTCTGAGTACCATCCCTGAGTACGTTGCCAGGAATAAGTCCTGAGTGCCTCTGACTATGGCAAAAAAATAATAATAATTGATTAATTAATTCAATGATAATGTAAAGTTCTTCCAATTCTATTTATACTTTCTGGAATTCTGGCTAAATATCTTTGATTTATGAATAACTTACATGTTAAAATATTTTAAAATTACAACTGAAGGGGTCGGAGAGATAGCATAGAGGTAAGGCATTTGCCTGGCATCCAGAAGGATGGTGGTTTGAATCCCAGCATCCCATATGGTCCCCCGAGGCTGCCAGGAGTGATTTCTGAGCATAGAGCCAGGAGTAACCCCTGAACGCTGCTGGGTGTGACCCAAAAAATAAAAAAATATTTACAACTGAAAACACTGATCAATTACTCTTAATAAATGTAATTCTAAAGCCTTCTTGATAAGCATTATATTATCTCTCAAAAACATTATTGCTTTACCTTTTTTTCCCATATTGGTGTGCTTTTTGGTTGTTTGATTTGGTTTGTATTTTGGGTCACTCCTGGCTATCATTTAGGACTTCTGCCTGGCAGTGCCCAGGAGACCATATGGGGTGCCAGAGATCAAACCCAGGTTGATATCATGTAAGGTGAGTTCCCTACTCTCTGTACTCTATCTCATTTCTATGTCTTTCTTTCTATAGATCTTACACATTTTTTATATTTGTTACTCATTTTTGTTTTGCTTTATTTGATCTTATTTTATTTTTTGCAATTTTTCTGGAGAGTTTTCTCACAACAGACCAGCATGTTCATAGAAAGAAAACCATCAATATATTTATTTGCCTGTATTGAAGTCTTCTAAGATTTTTCTATAGCTATACATAACTAAATACATAAGTAAATAAAATTATTAACATTTATTGAGACTTTGCGATGAGCATTCAGGCACTAACCTTTACAAATAAAGCTATATTTAAGTCCCTTTGTAATTTTAAAAAATTCTTTCTGTGAATTATCAGTGTCTTGAATGCGTGTCCATTATTAATTGTGATAGGTTGCTGTCTGATTCACGTATCAGGCACTTAGTCAGCTCAGAAGTTCCATGATCAAATCCTGGTCTGACCTGTCTTACAGGAAGACAAGAGACAGATTTGTGTGTGTGTGTGTGTGTGTGTGTGTGTGTGTGTGTGTGTGTGTGTGTGTGTGTGCTGGGTGGGGGGGAGAATGAAGGACAAAGTAGGACTTTGGTTGAGTATACATAAGGGCAGAAGACTTTATATAAACACCCCAGGGCCTCCATCTCATTCTCTCTATAGTGTAGCAACCTGCTGTTTAGCCTAAGCTGGGGAGGGAACAGGGGGATAGGGGGGAAAGGGGAAAGAAGGAGGAGAGTGAAAGAAAAAGAGTGGAGAAGAAAGGTAAGAGGGGAGAGGGGGAAAGAAAGAAAGAAAAGAAAGAAAGAAAGAAAGAAAGAAAGAAAGAAAGAAAGAAAGAAAGAAAGAAAGAAAAAGAAAGAAAGAAAGAAAGAAAGAAGAAAGAAAGAAAGAAAGAAGAAAGAAAGAAAGAAAGAGAGAAAGAAAGAGAGAGAGAGAGAAAGAAAGAAAGAAAGAAAGAAAGAAAGAAAGAAAGAAAGAAAGAAGAAAGAAAGAAAGAAAGAAAGAAAGAAAGAAAGAAAAAAGAAAGAAAGAAAGAAAGAAAGAAAGAAGAAAGAAAAAGAAAGAAAGAAAGAAAAAGAAAGAAAAGAAAGAAAGAAAGAAAGAAAGAAAGAAAGAAAGAAAGAAAGAAAGAAAGAAAGAAAGAAAGAAGAAAGAAAGAAAGAAGAAGAAAGAAAGAAAGAAGAAAGAAAGAAAGAAAAAAAAGAAAGAAAAGAAGGAAAAAAGAAGGAAAAAGGAAGGAAGGAAGGAAGGGAGGGAGGGAGGGAAGGAAGGAAGGAAGGAAGGAAGGAAGGAAGGAAGGAAGGAAGGAAGGAAGGAAGGAAGGAAGGAAGGAAGGAAGGAAGGAAGGAAGGAAGGAAGGAAGGAAGGAAGGAAGGAAGGAAGGAAGGGCGAGAAAGGAGAAGGGGAAGAATGCGAGAGGAGAGAGATGGGGAGAGAGACAGAGACAGAGAGAGAGAGAGAGAGAGAGAGAGAGAGAGAGAGAGAGAGAGCAGTGAAAAGAAATGTTGATGCTTCATATCAGGCCCATTCTAGCGGGGACGGGGAGAGGGGGGCTGGTTCTCTGGCCTCCAACTGGCCAGCAGGCTCTGCTCCAGCATTAACCTGGGCCCACTTCTAACTGCCAGACTTTACCTTTTAATATTTAGGACAGTTGTCCATTACGAGGGCATGCCCCAGTCCAGGGGGGGGGGGAGTGTCCCAGTCCAATTGAGGGGGGACGCGTCATCATCTCTTTTAGGTACATTGACTAATTCCTTTAAATACATCAACATTTAGAAAGAGCAGGAAAATTCCAATACGTTCCTCATAGCCAGAGGCCTCTCTAATCCTCCCTTCTGTTCCTCAGCTTCCTTGTCAGAAGGGGTGTTTCTGGTTTCTCAAGCTGAACGTCTTCTGAGTTGAAACATGAGTTTGTTTATTTACATCCATCCCTGTTTAAGAAGTTAAGTCCACACAAGTGCACATTTCTCCCCACTTCTACTTGAACTGCATTCCATCAAAGTTGCTCGGCATTGTTTCACTGTCATCATTTTTCCCATGGCCTATAATTATGCTTGTGATTTCCTCTTTGACTCAAAAACTTATTATAGTTTTTGTTTTAAAATCCAAGTAAGTGGGTATTTTAAGCATTTATAATCATTATTATTATTATTTGCTTTGTGATCAGAAATATGAACCCTACAATTTCTGCTTTTTGAAATTTATTAAGTTTTCCTCCAGGTTGGTATATGGCCAATTCTTTCATCTACGCTAATAAAGAGATAGATGCTTTGTAGATGGAAAAGGCTTCTGATACATAAACTGATGTATCAAAAATAAATATATACATTGAGAAATCCAATGATATTTTACTGTATAAATAGTCATTAAAACATTAGATGGGCCCTGAGAGATAGCACAGAAGGTGAGGACTTGCCTTTTAAGTCTTGCCCCAATTTAATCTCGGACACCAAATATAACCCCAAAACACCACCAAGAGTGATCTTTGTGCAATAAACCAGAAATAAATCCCTAACACTACTGCATGGGGCTCCCCAAACCAGATAAGTACTTTATATATTTGTGTACATAATTTATTAAAATAATGTAAATATTTATGTACATTTATGTACATGTGTTTATGTATGTATATTTTATGCACAGATATGTATAAATTACTTTATTTAAAGACAATTATCACAAAGTTAACAGAATTGATCATAATACATTTGTTTCCAGGTAAATGGGTACAAAATTATTTTAAAAAAAAAAAGAAAGAAGAAAGATAAAAAGAGTACAGCAAAAAGAAAATGTGAAAATTATTGTATCTCTCAATGAGGTCAGAAGGATTTGTAAACTCTTGTTGCTATTTAATACTTCTGTTACTTCTTTTTTTTTTCCTGAACATTAGGAGTCTCAGATATACATTGGAGTCTAAACTGGTGTGTATCTACAGGGATGATAGTATTAAAAAATAATAATGGAGCTTTCCCTTGACTGCATACAACACATTGTCCAATACTTTCAAGAACTATTGGTGATACTGCAGCTTTATGAAGTGTGGTTTCAGCTGCCAGAGCTTCCGGAAGTATGAGGTGGTGTGGGGAGGGGTGCCCCTATCACTCCAAAAAAAAGTCCTGATGATGTCAACTCAAATACCAGCATACCTGGAGTTTTGGTCAGATTGACATTCCTGCAGAGAGCCATACATGAGTGGTGAAACAGGACCATTGGTGAAGTAGTGATTGTGGGTGATGAGTGAAGTTGGTGTGGCTTCAGCAGGGTGGAGACTTGGCCTGCCCTCTCCTCTAGAGGTTACAGCTTTCAGCAGCATGGCTGATATACCCATGATTTTTCATAGCTTGGTTTACATCTCTTTCAAGAATAGATTGAGTCGGGGTCGGTGAGGTGGCGCTAGAGGTAAGGTGCCTGCCTTGCAAGCGCTAGCCAAGGAAGGAACGAGGTTCCATCCCCTGGCATCCCATATGGTCCCCCCAAGCCAGGGGTGATTTCTGAGCGCTTAGCCAGGAGTAATCCCTGAGCATCAAATGGGTGTGGCCCAAAAAATCAAAACAAAACAAAAGAATAGATTGAGTCTATGGAGCTGGCCAACACAGACATGATCACTGGTTTGTGGACATGGTTTCAAATAAATTCTATTATTAAAAATTTTTTAAATTTGGGGGGCCGGGCGGTGGCGCTAAAGGTAAGGTGCCTGCCTTACCTGCACTAGCCTAGGACGGACCGCGGTTTGATCCCCCGGCGTCCCAAAAAAAAATTTTAAAAATTTAAATTCACAGATGCTTCAGGAACTACATTTTCTCTCACACTAATATTTTTCTGGTATTTTAAAAGGGGAGTGATTGAAAGCTCAACACTGCTCAGGGGCTACTACTGGTCCTGTTTTCAAGGGTGTTCAGGGACTATGTGGTACATGGGATCAAACCAGGATTCAGTCATATGCAAGTAATACCTGTACTATTTTCTCCAGTCTTTTGTGTATATTTTGATGCTTTTGTACTTATTAGCAAATTAAATGACCCTTAATATTACTTACTCTATCTTATCTTGAATTGTTTTCAATTTCTTAACTTAGGTTCCACTGTTTCTTTTTTTTTTTCTTTCTTTCTTTATGGTTTTTGGGTCACACCCGGCGGTGCTCAGGGGTTACTCCTGGCTGTCTGCTCAGAAATAGCTCCTGGCAGGCACGGGGGACCATATAGGACACCAGGATTCAAACCAACCACCTTTGGTCCTGGATCGGCTGCTTGCAAGGCAAACACCGCTGTGCTATCTCTCCGGGCCCCAGGTTCCACTGTTTCCACTTTCCTCACTCTTCTGTTTGCTTTTGTCCCAGTGACAAGCCAAAATATCTGTGTGCATCCTTTAAAATACAAATAAAAAGAGTGCTAATTTAAAAAAAAAAAAAGGATGGTGTTTAAAATTGCCTTTCATAGATAGAGCAAAAAAGTCCACGATATCCTCTTGACTTCTAGCAGGCCTGCCCTATCATATCCTTTGATAATTTATAGAAAACTAGGAAGAAACTCTGGTTTTTTTTCTTAATAACTAGTTTTTCATGTATCAGATGCAGTCAATTCCATTTTCATGGACATCAGTGAGAACTAGTTTATACATTAGTTTCATGCTTCTCATGCATAAAAGTCCCCTGAACATTCATAAAAGAAAAGAGTAGCTTAGCGAAGATAGAATTGCCCATAGTCCATTTATAGCAAGGCCTTCTCATCCTCTCAACCAGCACCCTGTCCCTTGACCAATCTGAATGCTGTGCTGGACTTCGAAGAGAAATGAAGGCCGATCTTCCAGTTTGAAATTGAAGTGATTTTCCAACCAGACGATTCTAGCCTGGCAGAGAGTACCCAGCCAGTTGAACCTATGCCCAGAGCAAGGAGGAGACAATTTATATGTTAGCAAAGGAACAATCTAGAATTTCTCAAGATGTAACTATGGCAACAAATTAAGAAGGTTAGCTACAATTTGTCATTCCTTAAAGCCATGCATATTACATTATCCTAATAATTTACGTAGTAATTACTTAACAAGCCAAATGAGAGGAATGAGAAATCTTGTGTGCTTAGGGCTGAGATTTATATATGTGGTTTATGAGCAAATGGTATTGCATCTTCTTTCAACCTTAGTACCTTCCATGCACAGGACATTCAGCCTGTGCTGAATGATCTCTACTTTCAGGATAGTAGAGCTTTGAAATCAAAAACTACCATGCAAAGACAGTTCCTAAAGCTCACTCAGCATGACCTACTCTGCTCTCATGTACAGTGGATGGTCTCCCAGCAACAGAGAGATGCTGGGGTTAAGTGAGTAGTATTGTTCCCAGTCTTGATTAAGATTCTCTTTAGTCCATAGGGGACTATAAATTCATCCCCTTCATCATCAGCTATTGGGTCTTGATGGCCAAGTTCTCTGGTACAAGAAACCATTACAAAGGAAAAATTCCAGAGCTGAATTTTTGATAGCCTGATGTACAGGTGGTTCTAACTGGACCCAAACTTTGGGTTAATGTCAACTAAATTATTCCTTCAAGTGGTTTGGCAAAATTCTCTCTCCATATCTTCTCCTAAAGTCACATAATCTTGTCCTTCTGGCCCCTGTGCAAAGGGCGTTGCCTGAAACATTCTAAGCTTGCTGGCTGGAACAAGAATAAACGTCTCATTATATGTTATCTTCTATTTGCAGAATGATTGTGTCCTCTGCCATTCCCCCCACTCACATCACACTTTTTCAATTCAGCCACCAGCTTCTTTGGCCATTTCCCTCAATTCTCACTGTGACCTCCACTTCCAGTCTATTTCCTTTTCCACTTCAGTACAGCCACCCATGTTTGCTAAGCATCATGCTCAGTGCTGGGAGGTTAAAGGGAGATATAACTATCTAATTTTTTACTTTCTCTGGTTTTACTATCTTCAAGAGTTTCACTGTTTCTAGAGAATTTTACTGACATCTTTCTGAAAGTTTATGCTTTTTCAACTTCTCCATGCAATATTTTGGGAGTAGAGTCTGGGCTAGAATTCAGGGACTCACACAAGAGAGTTCCTGGGTCCTTCAAGTACAGCACTCTCAGCCAGATAGATGCAGCCATTATCTCAGACATGTTGATGGGTATAACTTCTTTGGTCCCTCCAGCCATATGTCCATCCCTAGGGAAGTGCCCTAAAGTTTTGGTGAATTATTCAACTACTAGCACAGTTCAATCCTACTGACCATAGTTATGGATTAAGATGGTTACAAGCTTGCTAATGGGTTCTGAAGTATTCCATAGTAGTGTGCAAAAAAGAAAAAAAAAAAAAAAACAAGAGCCTCTTGGTTCTTGTTCCCAGATAGAGAGAGCCAAGAATCCTATAGTCATGGTTTTCATACTGCAGCAAAGAGTAGACTATCCTGACTAATGCACTATGTACCAGGCACAATATGGTGATGGCCACATGCTTGTCAAGTATCCTTCTCTCCTGCCACTAGCCTCCAGATCATCCTTCTTTACTTGAAGGCTGCTTTCACTTCTTTCCTCCATACAACCTCATCATACTTAAGTAGATGCAGGCAGAGTTCCTCCTTTTCCCAGAGCTGATGTGTTTACTTTGCTGTAATTATATTTCATAGAAAAGCTTTCAGAGGGTAAAGGAGTCTTTTTGCAAACAGACTTGCATTGGCAGCTCACACCTTGGTAAAATAAACAACTGTGAGCACTTTGAGAGGGGGTACATTAAACCTCGTTGCTGAAGGCCCCCAGGGGAACTGTAATTTGAAATGATCACACTAAAGTCTTTTGTGAAATAAAAAACCTTTCCTTCTTCCTGCTCACCAAGACCATTTATATAAGTGTAAAAGAGTTTATCGCTCTACACACACACACACACACACACACACACACACACACACACGTGTGTGTGTGGTTTAGTTTAATGTAGGGGCACTTATAGAATACTCTGAATGTTTAGCTTCTGTCTACAGGATTCTTTTTCTTTCTACTGATGATAGCAAGAGGGCAAGGAAATGATGAACAGGTTAGAAGCAGACTGCAAGGAAGGACTGAAGGGATTATGGAGATTTGCCTGGAACCAGAAGGCTGATATGTAGTTAATTACAGTCTTCAAGTTAATGAAGCAATATTTTATGGGTGATAGTTAGCAACTGTGGTTTTTATTCTAAGAACAAGAAGTCTGTATGTTGCAACAAGACAAAGTACATTGAAAGGAAGAATATGACATGCACAAGTTTGGGGCTGTGGTGCATCCTCAGCTGGGTGAATCCTGGAGTTGTTCTCTGGGCTTGTCCTGGTGGTGAGTACCTTCATGTGGCCACAGGAATTGGCAGCTCTATGCTAGCCTAATGGCCTGGGCACACACAAGAATGTCTAATCTCTGTGGGATTTTTTTTTCTGCACAGAACTCCAGCATCTGCTCCTCAGTTCAAGTTCCCCAAATCTCATTCATTTACTAAATATTTCCCTCCTCTGCCTGATCCCATCCAGGTCACCCTCATGGACTTCTGCAAATGAGACTGTGCTAGTAGTGAGTTGCTGTCCTCTGTCATTCTTCTTAGACTAGTAGGATCCAGCAATTCCCTGAGACCCATGTCAAGGCTGGAAGAGAAAAGTGCAGAAAGCATTCGTGTCCGTTGACAGTCCTTTCGTCTCCCATTCGAGAGTGGAGTAATTGAAGGATCCATGAGACTGACAGCTTCCCAATTGTTTCAAACACTTTGATACTGGCACTGCAATTTGATTTTATTAAGGCACATCCAAATGTAAACCACCGGTTTACATCAAAGTGCTCACAAGGACTCATGGATGACAGAAAACACACTGGGAAAACACAGGGACTCTGCTAAGGACATGAGACCTGAGTTATATCATGCTGACTAGCAGGTCTCTTAGAGATTTGGGGGTTATGGGGACTCCATAATCTTCATTCTTTTATGGAAGCCATCTTAATTCTATTTCAATGGGAATTTTGGTCTCTAAGTGTCATTAGAGTGCCTTTGAGGATGTTTCTTCCCTCTTCATGAGCTAAGTCCTTCCCTCTATCCATGACATCCAAGGATTCTTGCTCCCTTATAACCCTCCCTCAGATAAATGGAAGCCCTGAAGCCAAACCCCAGTCCTTGAAGACATAATATGGTTATTTAACACATGGTCTCTGATACAGACTACTGGTAGCTCATCCTTGCAAGGCCTATCACACTTGCAAGACAGATGACACCAACAGAAATTGTTACCATTAGTGCACACATGTTGCCTGTGTACCTGGTGCCCAAGCACATATTACCAGCATCTCTCTTCTTAAGATATGAACTTTCATACTTTTGTACTTTAACTCAGAAATGTATGCTAAGATTCTCTTCACCTCTAAAGAAGCCCAAGCTCTCTCAAGTCTGACATTCTCTTTCCTTCATCTTGGCTTTGTGGCCACATCCGGTGGTACTCAGAGATGACTCCTGGCTCTGCATTCAGAAATCACTCCTGGCAAGCTTAGGGGACCATATGGGGTTCTGGGTATTGAACCTGGTTTGACCATGTGCAAGACATACACCCTCCCCACTGTGCTATCATTCTGGCCCCACTCTCTTTCTTCTCTACACCTCTTCCTCAGAGTTTCCAAATAAAACTTGCATTTACTTCAAAAGAAAAAAAAAGTGACTATTATTGCCAACATTACATATTACACTTTAGTTCACGCTGTCTGCCAAAGCAAACCATTATTACCAAAGCTGTCAAATGACAAAAATAAAAAAAGTTGCAGTACAGACTCCAATATATTAAAGTAGAGAAAAGGAGAAGAACAAAGAATAGAAGATAGGTAGCCCAGAGGATCACCCTGGATTTGAACCATGGGACCAAGACAGGTTCAGACCCCAGCACCTGGGATAAAAAGCCCAAAACCCAGAGTTGTACCTGTGTTTCACCAGATATAACCACCTCTCAGTCCCATATAAAATAACTTTATTTTACATTTTATTTATTTTTTTTATTTAAACACCTTGATTACATACATGATTGTGTTTGGGTTTCAGTCATGTAAAGAACACCACCCATCACCAGTGCAACATTCCCATCACCAATGTTCCAAATCTCCCTCCTCCCCACCCGACCCCCGCCTGTACTCTAAACAGGCTCTCCATTTCCCTCATACATTCTCATTATTAGGAAAGTTCAAAATGTAGTTATTTCTCTAACTAAACTCATCACTCTTTGTGGTGAGCTTCCTGTGGTGAGCTGGAACTTCCAGCTCTTTTCTCTTTTGTGTCTGAAAATTATTATTGCAAGAATGTCTTTCATTTTTCTTAAAACCCATAGATGAGTGAGACCATTCTGCGTTTTTCTCTCTCTCTCTCTGACTTATTTCACTCAGCATAATAGATTCCGTGTACATCCATGTATAGGAAAATTTCATGACTTCATCTCTCCTGACAGCTGCATAATAAATTTATTAAAAGAAAATGTATCATAGTTGACATAACTGATCATAATGCATTTCTTTCAGGATGGCAGGAAGCAAAGTTATCAAAAATATAAAGAAAATAGGATATCTAAAATAAAACAAAGAATTGGAAAAATAGGAGAATTTATTAGCAGTTATATTTGTGAAAATTATTGTATCACCAATAAAGTCATTAATACAATAGCAGAAGCTTTAGTATGTTCTTTTTTTTCCCAGTAGTAGATGGACTAGAAGGAAAGAAAGATGTTTGTATGTGGCAGTTGCTATTGTTTGCATAGGCACAGCAAAATATGGGAGAAATTGGAAGAAGAAATCTTTGGCTTAAAAATAGGTAAACCTCACCTCTGAAGTGTTTTGGCATAAGACCAACTCCAGGCTCCAGGCCTACTAGGTTGTCTGACCCCTTCGACATTCTCTGTGGAGAAAATAACTTTTAAAAGAAAATAAAGTAAACAGGAATTTTAAAAAAACCCAGAGCATATAGGAATAACAGTATGAAGGGCCAAAAAGGATTTTTTTTTTTTCAGTGAAACAAATGCAGAAAAGACAAGCTGTCTCAAGGTGGGACTTTCAACTCAATGTCAAAAGTGAGTGATTGAAGTGGAGGAGGAAGTCTCTGTCACGTCTGCTGGGAATGAAGCCGAGTGGGCCTGGGGACAGTACTGGGAGCAGTGAGGATGCCAAGTGCTTTAGATTGGGATCTTAGGGCAAGGTTTTGTCTCTGGTGACCTCAGGACTAAGCCTGCATAACTGGGCCTTAGAGGTGAACAAGTCACATTGTGCTTTGACAAATATCCAAACTGCAAAGCTTCTCAAACTCTTTCAAAGGAATGCACACCATTCTGAGAAAATAAAAAGAAACATTTAATATTGCTTGGGTGAATTCATCTTTCCTCGTGTAACAAATCCTCGAAAGTCTCATTTAAGTTACACTTGAAAGTATTGTACTTGCATCCCATTTATTCATTCACATGGGTTGTTCTTCTTAATCTCTACATCACAGCACAAATCCTTTTCATGCTCCATTTCCTGCCCACTGCAGCCCCTATTCTGTAGATAATGTTCTCTCTCCTCCCCCCCCCCCATTATTATTACAAATGACTAGGGAGGAAAATGCACATGCCTCACCTGGCTTGTGCAATAAGCTGAGGCCATCACAATATGGGCTGCTGGGACCTTTGTGTTTATTCTCTTTCTCCACCTGAGATGGTTCCAGGTAGAGGACCTTAATGACAAGAGAGGCTTCTTAGGAGACAAAGAGTGGTTTCAGATACAGGTATGATCACTTCTGGTGAGTGATCTGGCTTCTACTTTTGCCTCGACATATTTCTCCCAAACTATGTTTGATGCTTTTATAATTTTGTTGAACCTGTGATGATTGGATGTTGGGTGCCCTTTCTGATGCTATTCTTGTCAGATGAAACCCCTATAAGAGTTATTTGTTTCAAGGGGAAGGGGGCATCATAGAGCATAGAGCAATTGTTCTAAGGATTCTCCTTGAGGCTGAAAACTTCAGAGACACCACCACACCAGATATGGGGAAGAATAGTACAAAGAGGGGCCATCCTTGGGCCATTCTTCCTCCTTCACAGGGAGCTCTGGTTAAAGGAGATAATACCTATCAACACTGTTGTTCCTGGGGCACTCCTAAGTCTTATAGTTTATGCTTAGCTTCTCCTAGTGCTTCACCAATCCCTCTGTCTATATCCTGTTACCTTCAGATTTCCAAGTTCCTCTTTTGGTCCTATATAAGCATTGTGGTCATCAGTCTGGGACTCATTCTTTCCTGGGAGAACATCCCTAGTCCTTGAACACACCTAGAGGAAGAAATTTACCCTTGTCAGCCTATAGGGTTGACACAGTTGGGGTGTTTTATTTATTCGGACATGGAGGTGTTCAACTTTTCATTAAAGAACAACATTGTAGCAAGATGTGTTTTGTTTGTTTTTTAAAAATTTTACCACAGTTATCTATCAGTTCCAAAATCTCTGTCACCATTTTGCTCTTCTCCCATACAGAGAGGCATCTGTTTCTTGACACTTTGAAGTGCATTGAGGCTGCTTTGATAAACAGACTAAATGATGCTCTGAAAGATAAAATGCCACCAAAGCCACAGGCTTCCATCTGACTCAGTGGGCTAACTTGGGAATCCAGCCGCCATATTGTGAGAAAACCATACTAGTTAAAGGGGGCAGTAAAAGGGCTTCCATAGCCGTCCCAGCAACGTATTCATTCCAAGACACTCATTGCCAGGCACAGGAGGGAATAAGCCTGGAGACCTTCCCAGTGTCAGTCTCCAAGCTGATGCCAAATGGGACAAAATCAACTTATCCCTGCTATGCTTTGCCCACTCTACTGATTCAAGAGAAACATTTACCTTGTTGCTACCATGATTCTTTATTAAATAACATTAAATAATGAGCAAATGCACAGATAATAAGTACATGTGAGAAATTTTCTCAATACATATGTCCAAGTAACCAACACCCCTCTAAGAAATCACTTCTTAGAAGTTCTCTGCCTCCTCTTGCTGACTGATGCCCAGGACAAACCCCAATTTGAACAACTTGAATTATTTGTTCCTATTTTGGTGTGGACCAAGATTTCCAAGCTGCCTTCTATGGCTCCATTTGAAGCAAAGAACCCAGAACAGGAGGAAAAATGCCAATAAGAAGGAACTAGGGGTGCTCCCCCTGAGAACAGGACAATTGGAATATTCTAGACTGATTTATAACCTCCCAGAATCTGTGTCAAAGTACAAAGTGACTGTGGGACCAAAGGGAGCCAATAAAAGCTAAAGAAGGAGATGGTGTGCACTCATCCAATGATGCGGTGGTGTCCTTATAAGGGGACAAGATCACAGGAGAAGGAAAGAGAGGAAAGGCCATGTTTGAACAGAGTCCAAGGGCAGCTGTCTGCAAGTCCAAAAGAGGAAAAATCTGAAATCCAACCTGCTGCCACTAGGCTTTGCAATTTCCAGTTTCTAAAACTGTAATAAAATTAATTTCTGTGTTTTGAATTACCCAGCCTGCAACATTCTGCTATGGCAGCCCAAACACACTTGGAACACTTGGAACAAGGAATGACACTGAACTTGGGTGGAGCAGACAGCTTGAGACACTATTTCCTCTAACTGAGGAGGTGAATATTAAGACTCTAGCTGGAGTCATGGGTCAGTGCACATTTTCAGTGCCTGCCCTGCTCATTTCACTTAAGAGCTAAGAATCTACTGCCTTTGACAATGGAGAAAGCCTAGATGTTTCTGGCCACAAAACTTGATCCCGCGCCCGCCCCATATGCAGATGATTAGAAGAATCAATGGCAACAGACCTAAATGGAACCAATTGAACTTCCTCCTTCTCCAAAGCACAGAACCTTACAGCATTGGCACAGCCATCTCTGCTGAGGAACAATGGCTGTTTTCACCGCACATATGTCTGATGGCAAATAGACCCAAAAGAGAAAACTGCAGAGAGCAGGAGAATGTGGTAATTGCACAGAGTAGAGCCGCTGGCATAAGTTAGGTGGATGAGAGAAAGCAGAGGCCCAAAGACCAAGACTGGAGGAACCAGAGTGATTGTACAGTGGGTAGGGCACTTGCCTTACACACAGTTGGCCCAGACTCAATCCCCAATATCCCATTTATGTTCTCTGAACCTTCTAGAAGTGATCCCTAAGCAAAGGGCCCAAAAGCAAGCAAACAAACAAACAATCCTGTCTTGCAAAGACCAAGATTTTAGACCATTTCTGTGAAGGCTGTGAGAGTACTCCCTTTCCATGCATTTCTTTGCTCTCAAAGTCATTTTAAATGAAAGGTAGAAAGTCAGACACACTGGCCAAACTGACAGCAACTTTCCAAAGCCACATGTTGCACACTTGGAAAAGTTAACACATCCACTGTTCAGGAAAGGTCTAGCACTCTAGCTGGGGCAGATGGGAGGCAGGCTTGAGTCAGAATTAAAGGCCCTGTCTGTCTGCAGGGATGGTCTAAGTTGAGGAAAACCTAACTGGCATGCAGGTCTATTAGAAAGCAGAGGAGGAGGGAGGAGCCAGAAAATCAAGATCTCTGATTGGTTGTTATATATGCAATTCAATTGGGTTTTTTTGTTGTATAACCAACCAGATTATTCATTTTACAAACCTTCATTTACATTAGGTATAATCAATCAGATAACAGGAACAGCTCTGAGGTGGAGATAAGTATAGACATATAAGTACAGGTTGTAGGATGGTTGAGTTCAGTTGAGGGGGCTTGCTGCCCTGGAAAAAGAGGTTGTCATAGAACATTTGTGAGTTGAAGCATTGCAAGTGTTTCGGAGAGTGCAAGGAATTGGAGTTTTAGGTTGGCTTCTATGGCTGCATAATCAGGCCCATCCATTTCCATGCATAGAGTGACTTCTAACCCCAAAACCACCAAGTGGAGCATTGGAGGCCCTTGAGTACTGCTGGGTGTGACCATGGTGATCCACCATAGGGCCCAAGCAGTAGAACTGCTCACCAGGTTGGTAGAGGCACTAAGCCCTCAGTCCTCCTTAGTACCGCCTCTACCCCAATATTTAACAAATGAAAAGTAAAAAAGTAATTGAGAGAAAGCATTCGGACTTCCCAGCCTACTCTGTGGCTAACTGCTCATGTTATCTTCATCAAGTCAATAAATACCTCTGGATTCTGGTTTTCTGATAACAAAGGAAATCAAACAGGCTACTGAGTCTTTGAGGTTGTTTCAAACTCCAGGTTCAGTGTAGTTTGTGGATATTCTCTGAGCTCTGAAAGAACCCCTTGTAGAAGAGGATCCCGAGCAAACGGCAGCCTTAGAGAGTCACGTGGAGAGGCAGCTGTGATCTGTCCATATGTTTATTCAGAGATCAGTTCTGTTCCGAGCTCTGAGCTCAGCTCTGCTTCCCCTTGGAGGCAACCCACGACCGCCCCATCTCATCTTTCTCATCTTGTGTCGCAGCCCCACGTTTGATTCTCCATTCACATTTGTTCCTACTCATCTCTCTCCTGGGAGGCTGCATTTGCCTCTTCTAAGGCCAACAACGGCCTTTCATGCCTACCTTGCAGCATATTGCGGATCATCTTGTTAGACGAGGCTGTGCACTGGCTTCGCCTGGCCCAGGGACTTATCGTGCTACAGCATGACAGATGAGGCAGAAATTGGCTTTGCTGTTCTTTAAAAGGTGCAGATAGAGCTTGCAAGTCATAAGGTTCACTGCCCTCTGGGTTCAGGGATTCCTCAATATAAGCGTTGGGCTCAGCTTTCTATAGGAGCAGAAACAGTCAGAAGCAATGAAGAGCACACACCTCTGACAGGTAGGGTAGGGCAGCTAGCTGCTCTGGCCCCAGTTCTTGATGCTGAGGACCCCACACTCTGTACTATGTGTCTGCAGAAACATTCTCATCCCTTCCTTGCAGAAAAGATTATGTAGGAGCCTGAATGTCTCGCTCTCTATAGGCAGCCCAGGAATACCATTGATTCGAGGAGCTCAGGGTGGTAGCTCATATAGTAATGTCCCTCTAGGCCTTTCAGCAGATTCTAATCTCAGACTGCTCCTCCAAAATGTCTCCAGGAAGCCCTGGCTCCTCAGGAAGCTGCTCAGTGAGGCTGTGGATGATGATACCCACACTCCAACTCCTTCTGTCCATACCTGCCTCTGCTGTACTTGCCCCCTGCTGTGGAGAGGGGCACTCTCAAGGCCATACTTTATTCCACACAGTCTGCCTCTGCCAAAGGTTAATTGTGGGGGCTTGAAGGGGAGGAGCTGCAGGACCACAAAAGTACAAGAAAAGTGCAGTTGCCGTAACCTGCCTAAGCCAACTCTGAAGGACACCCTATAGCCAGAATTCCAGGCTCCAAAACGAGATGTGGGTCTGGAAGCAAACTTTGAGGCAGAAAATAATCCACACAGTAAAATGGTACAAAAATGGGTTCAGGAAATCCAATACTCAAGCCAGGAATCCCACCACACAAGCTTTCTGCTCCTAAGAAGGAAAGCAGCTTAGTGGAGGAAGACTGAAGAATACGAGTGCCTGCCTTCCTCAAACCATTGCTTTTATTCACAAGAACCAGGCCACACCCTACAGTGGGAGAGGAATACCAAGTAGGGAAGAGAACCAGGCTGGGCCCAGGCAGGCAGATCCAATCTAGTAGAAGATGATGAAAAGAAATGAAGCTTTAGAATAAAATTGCAGCCAGAGAGCACATATGGGAAGGAATACCACTGCCCAGCAGGACTCCAACCTATGTTTCTAGATGGACAGGAGACAAATAGATTTAGTTATTTAACTTTTGGGCCACACCCAGCAGTGTTCAGGGGGTTACTACTGACTCTGCCTTTAGAAATCACTCATGGTGGACTGGAGAAAGCATATGTAATGCCAGGAATCAAATTCAGGTAGACTGCATGTTTATCACACTGTACTATCTATCACTTTGGCCCCAAACCCCACAGACTTTTTTTTTTGGATTTTACTTCTTTTGGCCATACCTGGTAGTGCTCAGGACTTACTCCTGGCTCTGCACTCAGGAATCATTCCTCATGAGCTCAGGGGACCATGTAGGATGCCAAGGATGGAACCCAGGTTGGCCATGTGTAAGTCAAATGATCTCCCCACTGTAAGATGGCTCTGGCCCCAAATTTTTTTTTGGTTTTTGGGTCACACCCAGTAGCGCTCAGGGGTTACTCCTGGCTCCACACTCAGAAATCGCTCCTGGCAAGCTCGGGAACCATATAGGATGCTGGAATTCAAACCAATGACCTTCTGCATGCAAGGCAAACACCTAACCTCCATGCTATCTCTCCGGCCCCTGACCCCAATTTCTTAAGGCAAATCCTTTTTTTGTTTTGTTTTGTTTTGTTTGAGGACCACATGCAGATGTGCTCAGGAGTTAATCCTGACTCTGAGCTCAGAAATTGAGCCTGGCAGGCTTAGGAATCCTATGGGATGCCAGGGGATCAAACCCAGGTCGGTCATGTGTAAGGTAAACAAATGCCCCAACCATCATGCTAACACTCCAGACCATTGAGGCAAAGCATCCACTTAAAGCCTTGCTGAGCTATGGCAAGATAAAGATAGTGCCCTTATATCCCCAATCACAGCAGTCATAGCCAGCCTGGTAGAGAGGTAAGCCTCAGCCCACCACCCTAATCATGTGCTAACCTTCTGGAAGCTGCATAACTTTCCCAGAAAGACCCACATCACTGAATCCAGAGAGGCTGGTACAAAGTCCTTGGAAGGGATCTGTGGCACTTTTTTTGCAGGCCTGCAGAAAGGGGTCTTGAGGAGTTATGTCCTCTGTGCTCAGCTAGTGGAAATGAACATCTAGGGATATGGCCTATGGCCACCCACAGGCCCCATGATGTGGCACCTCTGAGCACTTCAGGGTTCTCTAATAAAGACAAAAGCAGCCCAACTCCACTGTCTCTAGTATTGTTTGATCAACTGTGCCACTTGGATGCTTGAAGACAGTCATTGCCACATCTTGACTCGAGTGTAGAAGGGAACACCTCCTCCTCTAATCTCTACAGAGAATGTCTATGGGGATTCCATTGGGGTTCCAAACATATTCATAGATAGGGCTGGGAGCCTCCTCTTGGGAATGCAGCTGCACTGAGAGAACCTATTACCCAAGCCAGCCTTTTCTTAAAGCATTCAGCTCTGAAACAGTGTCCAGTTTGGGGAAGAATGAAGTAGAGGTGTACTTCCCCCAGCCCGATGAGGTTTCAGCCACAGATCATCAGGAGCCCTTGTCAGGGGAAAAGAGCCTCTGATCAGGAACCCACATGGAACAGAGAAGAGCTCTGTCTTCCTAGAATGCCCACAGGGAACAGAGATGGCCCCACCCCACCCTGGCCCCCACATAGGGCAGAGATGGGTTGTTCCTATTAGATACACACACAGATACAGATGTATGTATAATACACATACACAGATGCATGTACTGATACATAAATGCATGTATAGATATATACAGACATGGGTTCATACAGATACACACACAAGTAGAGATGCATGTATAGACACATATACACAAATGCATATATAGATATGTGTACAGATGCAGAACAAAAACAGATATAGTTACATGTATAGATAAAGATACAGATGATAGAATGCAGATATCCATGTATATGCAAATACAGAAACATGCTTACATGCAGAAACATGCATATATAGATTCATTTGCATACACATATAAATACAGATATGTATGTCTAGATGCATATGTAGATAGAGGAATATACAGATACATTATATTACAGATACAGAATATGCATATGTAAATACATGTAAAGTGCTACAGATGTAGCTATACCAATAAATATATAGATTTACATGTACAGATGCATATACAAATACATACCCAGATACCTATAGAGAGATATAGCTAAAATTACCAAAGTAATATAATACTTATATCTCTCCATATATAGCGCAGATAGAGTTACACAGCAATAGTTAGTAAATTAATTCATATACACATAGACATAAGTACAGATACTATATAGCTCTGATACATATACTGGCTGGTGTAGAGATACAGACATGTAAATACACATATATATCTCCTACTGGTTCTGGTGTTTTGGAGAATCCTGAAACTAAAAGGAAATTAAAGTGTGTTAAGGGGCCAGATAGGTGGCACAAGAGGTAGGGCATTTGCCTTGCACAAGGCTGACCTAGAACAGACCGTAGTTAGATCCTCCAGAGTTCCATATGGTCCCCCCAAGCCAGGAACAAGATCTAAGCTCATAGCCAGAAGTAACCCCTGAGCGTCACCTGGTGTGGCCCGAAAAACAAAAATAAAATGTGTTAAAACACGAATAAGAGAATATATTAATAATCCAACTTCAAATCATAGTCAGACATAATATGATCCTAGCTTAATATCTAAATCTCAAAAAAAGGAATTTAATTGGAAGTTTAAGTTGAAGTTTGAGTCAAGTTGCAAGAAGCTTTAGGAAGGACCTTCCATAAAGCAAGATGAGAACGAGTGGGATTAGAAGTTAGACGAAGTGCTCCAGGCATGTTTTAGGGCTCCAGAGACCCTGAGGTTTCAGACTATTCAGAGTGAGGCAGCAGAGAACATGTACAGGCAGATACAGCACATCTCCAAGCTGCCAAAAGCAAATGCAGCAAAAGGAGCTGCAGGCCAGGATTTATTTCTAATTTGAAGATTCAAGGAAACATCAGAGCTGGATTTCCTCCTTGACCAAATTCGCCAGACTCCTGAGCTCCCTTCTCTGCCTGAGCCAACCTGCCTGGGTCTGTGAAGCCCTAAACAGGAAAATTCCTAATAACCCAGGTTAGCTAGAATCCCACCTTGTTACCTACCCAACTGCCTCTGTAATTTCCACCCTCCCTGTAGCCTGTCACTCTCTCCCTGGCCCTGTTGTATTTCATACTTGGTTCCATCTCTCTTTCTTATTGCAACAACCTTGAATAAAATCTTCCTTGCCTGTTTAATTCTGTCTGGTACTAATTTTCCTGGATACCATCCAAAGGATTTGGAAGAGCAGAGGTCAGGAAATCATCTGTCTTAAGCAACTGCTTCAGTACCTCCAACAACTTGGCAGCACTAAGAGAGAGCAATGTAGCTTAAGAGAAGCAGCATGTGATCCTAGAAGATCTACAAATGGGGATCAATCCCCCCTTTTATGGGCTGAATGATGTGAATGTAGACCCCAGGGTTCTTTTGCCCTCCACATACATAGAATTAAAAGGAGGCCAACAGGCACATAGGAAGAGCTTGCACACAACGCTAGAATTCAGGTCCTTAAGCTAGCTGCCTTCAATTAAACTGCATCCCTGGTGCCTGGCATCTGCTTAATCTGGTAGCATCCTTGTCTGTTAACAGGAACTGCCCAGCTCAACTTTAGGCAGTGGGAAATGGGGTGAAGGGGAGATAGTATAGTTAGTCTTCTTCACTGGCTTTATGAGGGATGCCGCACAAAAATTTGAAAGAAGCACCTTCTGTGAAGATCATAGATGCTTAATCCTGTTCTAGAACCTAGAAACCCCTTTGCCTTCATTAGGGTGGGAGTTTGTAGTAAAAAAAAAAAAAAAGGGCTTGTACTGAAGAGTTTATAAGCAGTAGTGACCCTGAGCCTTTAAGAAAGTTGATTAACTCTGGAAATTTGCTTCATTCTTTATTGGCATGAGGAGTTAGCTCAATATATATTCCCTCTGTGTGTGTGTCTCTCTCTCTCTTCATGCTTCTGAGAAGGTTAGGTCTGATAGAGTGTGGATGGGATAGAAGAACTAGAGTGCACACATACTCTCTCTTTTCTCTCTCTTTCCCTTTGTCTCTGTCTCTCTCCTTTCTCTCTGTCTCTGTCTATCTGTCTCTCTGAACCTGGAAAGGGCCAATTTGATGAAGAGTAGATGGGACAGAAGTACTAGAGGGGATGAAGAGATGATACAACTACCGCTGGCAACTCCAGGCACATCCTGGGTACATTTCAGGACACAAGGAGGGCATCAGTTCCTGCTGTTTGCCTGGGTCAACCATAGACCTAACACAATTGTGTTGGGGAGATACCAAAGACAATTAAGTAGATCTCCAGAACCCCCTGTGGTGTAATCTTCTGATAGAAACTGTGTGAACCGGAAGGGAAACTGAGGCAGCCTTCACAAGCAAAAGAGAAGCTGGGTGTGATCATGGACCAAGCTGATGGCCTGAATCACCCAGGAAGGCTCACAGTCCTCCAAAAGCCAGTGGTCATGATGAAGCCAGTAGGGCTCTTGCCTTACATGCACTGACCTGAGTTGGATCCCCAGTATTCCAGAGTCCCCCAAGCCTGCCAGAAATGACTCCTGAGCACAGAACCAGGAAAGCACTGCTTGTTGTAGTATAAGGATAAAAATAAATTTAATAATAATAATAATAATAATAATAATAAAATAAACAGTAGCCAAGAACCCCCATGAGAAACTACATGCCCCTCTCCTGGATGTTTCTTTCTTTTTTATTTTTTTATTTTTTTTATCTTTATTTAAACACCGTGATTACAAACATGATTATAGTTGTATGATTACAGTCATGTAAAGAACACCCCCCTTCACCAGTGCAACATTCCCACCGCCAATTTCCCAGATCTCCCTCCTCCCACCCACCCCCACATCTGTACTCAAGACAGGCTTTCTACCTCCCTCATTCATTCACATTGTTATGATAGTTTTCAGTGTAGTCATCTCTCCAAAGCTGCACTCATCACTCTATGTGATGAGCTTCATGTCCTGAGCTGCACCTACCAGCCCTCATCTCTCTTGTCTCTGAGATACTGTTAAAAATGTCTTTCATTTTTCTTAAAGCCCACAGATGAGTGAAACCATTCTGTGTCTTTCTCTCTCCCTCTGACTAACTTCACTCAGCATAATAGATTCCATGTACATCCATGTACAGGAAAATTTCATGACTTCATCTCTCCTGATGGCTGCATAGTATTCCATTGTGTATATGTACCACAGTTTCTTCAGCCACTCATCTGTTGAAGGGCATCTCGGTTGTTTCCAGAGTCTGGCTATTGTAAATAGCGCTGCAATGAATATAGGAGTAAGGAGGGGATTTTTGTATTGTATTTTTGTGTTCCTTGGGTATATTCCTAGGAGTGGTATAGCTGGATCGTATGGAAGCTCAATTTCCAGTTTGTGAAGGAATCTCCATATCGCTTTCCATAAAGGTTGTACTAGACGGCATTCCCACCAGCAGTGAAAAAGAGTTCCTTTCTCTCCACATCCCCGCCAGCACTGCTTGTTTTCCTTTTTTGTGATGTGTGCCAATCTCAGTGGCATGAGGATGTTTCTTTAGTGCTCTCACCTATTTATATGCCTTTACTAGAAAACATTTTCCAATGTCTAAGTACTTTCTGAGGAGACTTAAGCAAAGGTCTTAGGAGGGATCCCCTACCTATAACTACCATGACTCTTTCTCCACCCCAACTCCTATGATGAAATTCTAGTTCATGATGTGATGGTGGGAGAATATGAAGGAAACTAAAAGATAATCAGTTCAGGAGTGCTGAGACTTAATGGGCATCAGTTCCCTATGGAAGAGAGCCTGGAGAAATCCCTAACCAGCTGCCATGAAAATATCTCTGAGCAGGTTGTCAGGTACCTCAGCAAACCCTGAATCTGCTGGTCTCCTCATCCAGGCTCCCTGATTTTGTAAGCAACAGTCCTGTGGGTTACAAGCACCAGGCCAGAGGTTCTTTATTTGGCACCAGCAAAGTCCTTGTTCTCTTACTCCTTGACCTTGAGCAGCTAACTTCCCTCTCTTAGTTTCTTCTTCTCACCTATAAAACTGAAACTCTGCCAGTACTTTCATGACACTGTTATGAGAAGATTCAATAATAGCTTTGTACACAAGTTTGCAGGTCATCTGAGCTATGCTTCTAATGCATCATTGCCTTAGTCTTCATTTCACCCAAAACATGGAGTGGGAGAGGAGGCAAGGGGCAAATTTCTACTCTGTTCTGTGTCTTTGTTCTCAAGAATCTAATCTTGGTAAGAAAGACAGAATGGACGACGGTGGGGTGAGGCCAGCACACAGCAGAACCTCGTCCTTGCAGATAGGCCCCCAAGCTGCTCTGAGTGATGAGAAAGAGACGCATCATTTTCCATTTGCCCTTTTGACCGGAGAGGAAGCCAGTCCCCTCTAATGGGAGTTCCAGCTCATAAGTGAATTTGGTGAGTGTCTGAATGATAGCACGGGGCTTGCTCCCTCATAAATCAGCGCCAGGGAATAATGTGAGCAGTGCATAAACAGAATATATGAAAATTAATGCTTGCAGGAATCTTATTTAATTTTGCTGTAAACTGATTTCTGTGACATTTATGCTGTTTGTTCTTTTACCATTGTGTGTGTGTGTGTGTGTGTGTGTTGTATGTGTGTGTGTTTTATCCTCTTTTCATTTTGTTTTCTGTTTTTCCTTGGCTCAGAGTCAGAGAGGCGAGCTGTCTGCACATTCATCTCGGAAATGACCTTCCTTTCTGGAAATGCACACGTCCTTCTGTTTGTAATCAAAGGTCATAAACTTGTCCTGCGTCCACCCCGTCACTGGGGCCCACAATCCTGCAGTGCGCGATGATTAACCTCTGGATAAACAGGCAGGCAGGGAAGATGGATGGAGAGGGATATGGCTGCTGTTTATACACATTTATCTTTGGTAATTAGCCATCTGGGGAAAACCACAAATACAGGCAACAGAAATTGATTTATCTTCAAATAATAAGTTTTGCTTTACAACAAGGTCTAAAAGTGGAGCCTCTCAAGTGCTAATTTTACATGTCACTTGCATGCTTTAAGGATGAAAGTAGTAATTATCAGGCCTTTCATATGCAAAAGTAAGGTGCAGCAGAGAAGCTGGTTTCTTGTATAAGAGGGGAAAAAAATCATGGGTTTCCCTGAGCCAACTTCCCTTCCCAGAGGCCTCCGGGGTCCTAAAGGTGGGTCTTTAGAAAACTGGGCCTCCAAGCCTGGTTGGAACAAGACAGGTGTGGATCTGGCTATCCATTGGGGCTCTCCATCCTAGCTGCTATGGGCTGGAGCTGACCTTTCTCCAAAATACTAAGGTTCAAAGACAAGCAGGTTCATGGCAACATGCATGTACAGATTTTGGGCAATGAACATTTGAAGGGCATAGTATGGGGTCTCATTTTCCATCCCTAGTTCTACACAGAAAAGCTCCCTCACTAACGCAACCTTTCTGTATCTGAACGCTAGGAATAGCCTAAGTGAGGAAGGAATCTGAGGAGAAATTCAGAATGGTGGATTTCTTGCCTGGGCCACCCTCTGTAAGAGGCTGCTTTTAATTAGCCAGGGTTCAAAGCCATCCACCCAGGCGGGCACGTGGCCCCTCCGGATGAATTCCACGACAAAGGCAAGCAGAGTGGAAGGCTCTAGAGAGGCCCCAGGCATCCATCTGCTGCAGCTGTGTGTCCTCCCACCCAGCCAGCTCTGAAGCTTTGCTCAGCCTGCCAACCTATGCCAACTGTTTCCCAACTGCTTTACTGATAACAAATTGGCAGTGTTGCTGTCTGAGATGGAGTGCCTGGGGCAAGAAGTGAACCTTACCTTCACCCAACACCTGCCCTGTGATTCAGGCTCAGTTCTCAAGCCATCAGTCCCTGGAGATCTTCAGGTACCAGGGTGGACTTGTTTTCCTCCCAAGTCAGAAGTCAAAGAAATTTTTATTGTTCTATACACACTTCTATAAAGAGATCTAATTGAGAAAATACACAAAGCTTTTAAGAGATTCAACTCCAAAATTGACTGGAGGTGTCGAAACGCTTTTCTAGAGAGAATTTGTGCTGAGAGCCATCGTTAGCAGAAGGAAGAGCCAGTAAAAATAGGCAAAGGGTGAGACAGAGGATAGGAAACCCACATGGCATCCCTGGGAGGGGTGGGAGGGGTCTCAGTAGGATTCGGTGCCTAGAATGCCAGGTCTAAAACCAAAAGGATGGAAGGGAGGAGTCCACTTCCAGTAGTCCTTAGAACTTAATCCTGGCTCAGGAATAACTCCTTATGAAACTCGGGCAACCACATGTAATGCTGGAGAATTAACCTGGGTTGATCAATACCAGCTGTACTATTGCTCCAGCTCCAGGCCTAAATTGACTTGACCCAGATGGACATGTCAACAATGCTACGTGATGGGCTCACCCTGCCATTGGCCTGGCTCTGAGAGACACATCTGCAGTTGCTGGTACAGGGGGAGGTTCAGCAGACTCCAGACAGGGCAGTTCCCTACATTGAGCACAATCAACTGGGGCACCAGTCCCTGCCCACTCTACAGTGGGCAGATCTTCCTGAGATCAAAGGGTCCTTTTTCTGAGCCTCCCTACACATAGGAAAGAAAGTAAACACTTTGTTGAAGCTTTCACCCAGTGTCTTGCTTAGAGGCAGCCACAGTGGACTGGAAGTGGGGTCAGTTCTGAAATGGCCATGTGGTTTACAGCTGAGCTAGCATGGCTGCCCTGCAGGGTTCCCTGGTATGAAGATAAAGGAAGGAATATTAGCTCAAGGCGCCTCTCAGCCCATCAGCTAGGCCAGTGCCTGCCCAGGGCCAACAGGGCCCTCCTATTCTTTGAGTGATGAAGTTTTCAGTACTGGGGCCCACAAATGCCATGTCGGGACCCCCCATTTCTCATTTCTCTTCTGACACATGATCTGGTTTTCTCTCTCCTATTTGCTGAGAACTGGAAGAGCAGTGGCAAGGCCAGAACCCAGGGTCTCACCCATGCAAAGCATGTCCTCTTTCTCCCCTGAGCTACCTTCTCTCTCATTCATGCCTTATAGCACTAGACCAGAGTCAAGGAAAACCCAGGAGAGTCAGAAACAGCGTTGCAAATCACCTGAAATAAGGATGCTAGAAACTAGTCGGTCATGAATATTCACAGCAGAAGGGGAATGGGGGCTATATATCCTGTCACAGAGATTTTTTAGATAGTTCATGAATAGATAACACTAGAATTACAAATGTGGGCTATGGGATCTGGGCACATCCTGGTTTCCCTGGCTTGTGTGTGAGCTGCATTAGAATCTGGGACCCCACACAAGGAGCACACAGCCAGCTTCTACTGCTCTGCTGACAAACCTCACTCTCACACAATTTTTTTTGGGGATGAGAGTCTCAGGAGTCTCCAGAGTCTCAGGACCCCCAAACTCTGAGATTCAGGTTGCTCCATACTCCTGGAATGTTTTTAACCGTGCATAACCTTGAGCGAAGTGCTGAGCAATGAGGGCAAGCTTAGTTGGCAAGTGTCAATTCTTTTTTTTTCTTTATTTAAACATCTTGATTACAAATATGATTGTGATTAGGTTTCAGTCATGTAAAGAACACCCCCTTCACCAGTGCAACATTCCCACCACCACTGTCCCAAATCTCCCTCCATCCCACCCCACCTCCACCTGTACTCTAGACAGGCTTTCCAATTCCCTCATTCATTCACACGGTTATGGTAGTTCTCAGTGTAGTTATTTCTCTAACTGCACTCACCACTCTTTGTGGTTAGATTCATGAAGTGAGCTGCAAGTTTCAGCCCTCCTCTCATTGTCTCTAAGAATTGTTGCAAAAATGACTTTTATTTTTCTTAAAACCCATAGATAAGTGAGACTATTCTGCATCTCTCTCTCTCCCTCTGACTTATTTCACTCAGCATGATAGACTCCATGTACAACCATGTATAGAAAAATTATATGACTTCATCTCTCCTGATGGCTGCATAATATTTCATCGTGTATATGTACCACAGTTTCTTTAGCCATTCATCTGTTGAAGGGCATCTTGGTTGTTTCCAGAACCTGGCTATTGTGAATAGTGCTGCAATAAGTATAGGTGTGAGGAAGGGTTTTTTGAATTGTATTCTTGTGTTCCTAGGGTATATCCCTAGGAGTGGAATAGCTGGGTCGAATGGGAGCTCAATTTCCAATTTTTGGAGGAATCTCCATATTGCTTTCCATAGAGGTTGGACTAGATGGCATTCCCACCAGCAGTGGATAAGAGTTCCTTTCTCTCCACATCCCCGTCAGCACTGATTGTTCTCATTCTTTGTGATGTGTGCCAATCTCTGTGGTGTGAAATGGTATCTAATCATTGTTTTGATTTGCATCTCCCTGATAATCAGTGATGAAAAGCATTTTTTCATGTGTCTTTTGGCCATTTGTATTTCTTTTTTTATCGAAGTGTCTGTTCATTTCTTCTCCCCATTTTTTGATGGGATTAGATGTTTTTTTTCTTGTAAAGTTCAGTGTCCTGTATATTTTGGATATTAGCCCCTTATCTAATGGGTATTGAGTGAATAGTTTCTCCCACACGGTGGGTGGCTCTTGTATCCTGGGAACTATTTCTTTTGAGGTGCAGAAGCTTCTCATCTTAATGTATTCTCATCTGTTAATCTCCGCTTCCACTTGTTTGGAAAGTGTTGTGTCAATTCTTAAATTTTTTTTGTATTTTGTTTTTTGTTTTTGGCCCACACCCGGTTATGCTCAAGGGTTACTCCTGGTTATGCAGTCAGAAATTGCTCCTGGCTTGGGAGACTATATGGAATACCAGGGGATCAAACTGCAGTCTGTCCTAGGCTAGCACGGGCAAGGCAGATGCCTTACCACTTGTGCCACCACTTCAGCCCCAATTTTTAAACTTTTTTAATTCCACTTCTTGAATTCTGGTTTTAAATTCCTGGGGGAAATTTCCAGGATTTATTTGTATAAGCTCCCCCACTTCCCTGGTGTCAGTTATTTCCTTACTCCCAGACTCTGAATTCCTGATTCTGAAGATTTCAGTGGTTCCCAAGTCTTCTTTCTGCTCCAGTACCACCACCCAGCATAAGAAAGACTGCAAGTTGCTGGCTGATGTTCTACTGTGTGCAGACAATGGTCCCTGCTCTATCCCAAACACACAGCTGCCCTTCAGTAATTCTAGAACTTACAGTGAGGCAGAGACCTCCTCCAAATATCTCTCAGCAAAGGTATGAAGGAAGAGTGTCATGCAGAGAGAAGATGGTTAAGTAGCCACACATCCAAGGTGCGGGTTATTTCCAGACCTGGAAGCAGTCTAATACATGGGGAAGGGATACAAAAGTGAGAGTCCTTCATATCGTCTACATCTGAAGGGCACACATGGGGAGCAGCAATGACACCAAACATGGCAAGACCAAGAGATGAGCTGGGAACAGAAAATAAGAGGTCACAGAACTAAGGCTAGATAGAGCAGAAGTGAACAGTTGTGACTGGGCAAGTGAAGCAGAGGGATCTGCTGCAGGTGAGCTGGCACAGAAGCTGATTGAAGGCAGAAGATCAGAGCAAACATCTCAACTAAGGTTGTGGCACCCCTGCCCTATTCCATCAAACACAAAGGAATCCTTCAGTACCAGCATCCTACAATGCTGTTTCCATGCTCTTTGGAACTGTAAGTTCAAGAAAGTCCCCACCA